>NC_051387.1:32493962-32501462 GCF_015228065.2 Penaeus monodon | reverse complement strand
GTGTGTGTGTGTGTGTGTGTGTGTGTGTGTGTGTGTGTGTGTGTGTGTGTGTGTGTGTGTGTGTGTGTGTGTGTGTGTGTGTGCGTGCGTGCGTGTGTGTGTGTGCGTGTGTGTGTGTGTGTGTTTGTGTGTGTGTATACACACACATACATACATTCATACATACATTCACACACACAAATATATATATATATATATATATATATATATATATAAATATATAAATATATAAATATATAAATATATAATATATAAATATATAAATATATAAATATATAAATATATATATATATATATATATATATATATATATATATATATATATATATATATATATATATATAACATGTATGTATAGCTTGCTGATGTTTATCATGTATCATTGTTATCAATAGCTGGATAAGCCTACATAAATAGACACTGTTTAATTCATTAACCCATGCTTTGTGTTAGAGAAATAAAAATATATTTTATATTTAGTTGAAAACTTCATGGAAGTGTGTTACATGTCAGTTTTCTTTGTTCTTCTCCAGTTGGACGACGCTACTTTGCAAGTGTACCGCGACGGGGACTACGGCACTTACTTGGACCTCGAGTCTTCGCTGGCAGAGCAAGCCGAGGACATCGACGGCCTCACTGACAGGTAAGTAAGCACGCTGGTTCAGTGGAGAGCGAGGCCACGGGAACGCCATGGCTAGAAGCGGCGAAACGTTTGCCTCAGTGGTCATTAGCTTTTTATTTACTTCATTTCTAGTGATAAAAACTTAAAGAGTTTCTTGTGCGAACTATTTTCTCTCTTATAAGTACATAAACATGGTGCTTGGGAACTCAAAGAGCAAGTAATAACGGTTTATTCTGGCCGAATGCTTCATAATGCCACATATCGCCGTCCGCACATGTTTACCAAGGAGGCGCGCACCAAACATATTGTCAGGAGTCATGCTGAATTACAGAAAAAAGGGAGACGAACGATATGACGAACGGGACAAGCTAATAAAGTCTGAGGAGCGTGTTGACAATTCACCGTAAGGCTCTGTCGTGGCAAGTTATTGCATGTGTAAGGAATGCCGACTATTTTATTGTTGCATCTTTTTGGAATGATTAACAAGAGGAGAAGAAAATGCAATGAGAACAACATACAGAACGCGAGTAACACGGATGACTTTGTCTGCGAGGCCAAAGTGACAGAGAACGGCGTGACAACAAAAATAGTTCACCCTCTCAAGCCGTCAGTCCTACAGCTTAATTGCCGTTGCTCGAAGGTTCCGTCTGCGCGGAAACCACTTTCATTCACCAAGACCTAGGAGGGCAAGCCTGCAGACACGTGCTTGAGAGAGAGAGCATATTTCTCTTGAGAAACGAGTGCAACTGATCGCGTCTGAACAAAGACGTAAAGCGTGAAAGAGACATGTTCCGCCCGCTGAGCCCCCCTGTCAACGACCTCTTCTAAATAGAAAAGTCAAGCCAGTTATCACGCTCGGCGACACCGCACAGTCAGTACTTATTGCTTTGGAAGAATTGGTGGCGGACTCAAGGCCCCTCGTACATTCCTCCGGGGGTAAATACCCAAACATCGCGCCGACTCGACCATTTCAGTGAAATTTTTCAAAGGAGCGCGAGGCGTCGCTGGGGGTTGGCACGGCCGGGCCAGCTGGTTGTAAACACCGTACTTCCGGTCTTAGTTTCCTTATTTAGCTACTTACTAAGCTCTCTTCTCCCGCCGAGCGCAGTGCAAGCAAGAGCCATTGTTTTGTGCGATTTGGCGTTAACGCGCCAGAGGCTTAAATTCGTACATTATGATATTGTTTTTGTCATATACACAAAGCTTGTGAATCTGCATTTTGACTGGCAATAAAAGTGGCCAGTTCCTGTCAACGAAGTGTAATGGATAATTCACGAACATTCATATGGTTTACCGTGCTGCTCCTAGTTCCTACCTAGCATCCAGCAGCATAAATCTCACGCTGCAAAAACAGTGTATCTCTCGCCAGGCTTATACGCTTCTCTTAATCAGATGAACTGTTCCTCGAGCCGTGCACGCTGACCACGCTTCCGCCGCGCACCGTTTAAACCAGGAAACGCAGAATGTGAAAAGGAATTCCTAGGACCGCAAATTACTGAAAGTGAGTGAACAAGGAAGCCCGGATCTTGAACCCCGCTAAGCCGAACGCCATGTCATTTAGGTTCTTGGTTATATTTGTTAACAGGTTCACTTTCGGCGCGAGGCATGGGCTGGCGGGCGCCACGGGGCTGGGAATGTGGGCGAAAGGAAAGCACGGCCTCCCCCGGGGGCGGCAGGGAAGGAGGGGGTCAGCCACCGGCCCGCTTCCTATGGCCAGTGGTAATTGGGCCACGGGGGTACGCCGTGCGGCAGCTTTTTGCACATTTTGACAGACTGGTGGACAGGTGAATGCGGCGTGTTTGTGTGAATGCATATTCATATGTTTTTGTTTGTATTTGGAGTGTAAGCATGCGTTTGCCCAGTGGAAATGGAGCTGTCGGCATAGAGCCTAATGTTGTCTGCGCTTCGTAATGTGGTCGGAGGAAAAGTTAGGAGGAATAATGCAGCCGGATTTGACTGCCTGATTTTAGTTAAAACGAATCCGAATTTGTAGACTGATTGATAGACAGACAGATATAATATATGTATGTGTATGTGTATATATATATATATATATATATATATTATATATATATATATATATATATATATATATATATATATATGTATATATATACATATATATATACTATATTAATATTATATTATATATATTATTTTTATATATAGTGTGTGTGTGTGTGTGTGTGTGTGTATTTGTATATAAAACACACACTCACACTCACACTCACACACATGTATATATAGGTGTGTGAGTGCGAGTGTGTGTGTGTGTGTGTGTGTGTGTGTGTGTGTGTGTGTGTGTGTGTGTGTGTGTGTGTGTGTGTTGTGTGTGTGTGTGTGTTGCGTGCGTGCGTACGTGTGTGCGTGCGTAGGTGTGTGTGTGTGTGTGTGTGTGTGCGCGTATGCGTGTGTGTGTGTGTGTGTGTGTTCATATATTTATTTATGTATTTATTTATTTGTATGGCATGATACCTTGCCAAATCGAAAGTGAGAAAGCAGAGGAGAGTGAGAGAGAGAAAAAAAAAGAGACAGAGATACATGAAAGGGGAAGGAAGCGTGGAGACATCATCTGGCAATTTCCAAGTCAATAGTATTATGTTTAGATATAGTCTTATTTCTAGTCATACCTGAATGTAATGGCCCCGTGTTATGACAGGGAGACTGGCATGTTTACTCGAGTGTCTGCGTTTGGCAGTACTAATTCCTCCGACATGTGGCGAAGGAACGGCAAAAAAGTCGACGTGAGGAGAAAGGAGCGAAGGAGAAGGGGTGAGAAAGGGAAGAGAAAGTGGAAGGGCGAAGGGAAGGGAGACACGGAGAGAGGGATTAATCAGGCTGAACACATAAAAGGAAATATTCTTTTTTTTCAGTAGTTCAAGCGTCTCTGTTTTCTTTCTCTACTTTACCACCTTCCCCCCCATTCTACCCCCTCTCTCTCTCTCTCTCTCTCTCCTCTCTCCTCTCTCTCTCTCTCCTCTCCTCTCCCTCTCTCCTCTCTCCTCTCCTCCCTCCTCTCTCTCCCTCTCTCTCTCTCTCCTCTCTCTCTCTCTCTCCTCTCTCTCTCCTCTCCTCTCTCTCTCTCTCTCTCTCTCTCTCTCTCTCCTCTTCTCTCCTCCTCTCTCCTTCTCTCTCTGTCTCTCTCCCTCCCTCCCTCCCTCCCTCTTCTCTCTCTCTCTCTCTCTCTCTCTCTCTCATCTCTCCCTCCCTCCTTCCCTCTTTCTCTATCTATCTGTCTATCTATCTATATATATATATATATATATATATATATATATATATATATATATATATATATATATATCTTTCTCTCTTTCTCCCTCCCTCCCCTTCCCTTCCTTCCCTTCCCTTCCCTTCCCTTCCCTTCCCTTCCCTCCCTCCCTCCCTCCCTCCCTCCCCTCCCTCCCTCCCTCCTCCTTCTTCCCTCTCTCTCTCTTCTCTCTCTCTCTCTCTCTCTCTCTCTCTCTCTCTCTCTCTCTCTCTCTCCTCTCTCTCTCTCTCTCTCTCTCTTTCTCTATCTCTCTCTCTCGCGCGCGCGCTCTTACTCCTTCCTTCCTCGCCCTTTCATCACATTCATCCCACTCTCCCTCCCTCTCCCCCCCCCCCCCCCCCGCCGAGGCATTCACGCGGCCGAGATAAAAGTCCTCCCGAAAAGCCCGGCTGCGACAGGGCGGCCGAGACGCTGCAGCCTCGTCTCTCGGAGCTAATAAACGACGCCGAGGAATTCGCTGCCATCTCCGGCCAGCCTCACACGCGGCCGCCTTCCCCCACATCCGGCCTCGACCCCGGGAATGCGCGCATAAAATACCGGACGGTTTACGATTGCCGAGACAGGTGTGGGCTTGCGGGGGGAGGGAGGGATCATCGTGAATTGGTCCGGTCATGAACTGTCCCGAGGTTTAGATCAGCGGAGACGAATGGCGGACTCTTGTTTACATGTCTTGTGTTTTCTCGCTGAAGCTTGAAATATGATCTCGTATCCCGGGAATTCAGACCAGCGAGGAGGCAAGGTGGACGTTGCGACTTGCAATATGTGTTACATCTTGACGGGGCGTCCGTGAACCATGTCTGTGACCGGTGTCTGGCCGCGTCTTGTACAGTCTCTCTCCGTGATTAGTGGTCGACCAGTGACCGTCTCGCCTTCCCCCTCCCCGCCTCTTCCCCTCCCTGGCATTCCTTCCTCCACCCCCTCTTGTCACTCCATTCGTTCAGTCCCTTTGTTGTTTTCCCCCATTCCAACCCCCTGACGTTCTCTCATATTCTCCGTCTACATACATTGTTATTCTTCCTCTGCCTGCCTGCCTCGCCAACTACCTTACCATTACCTGTTCTTTCCCCATTGTCGTTAGATTTCGCCCCTGCTCCAACAACCGTCGGCCTCCTACTTCTCTTCTAACCTCATCTGTTTCCCCAATTCCTCCCCCAGCTGTTTACATATTCTTTCTCTCCCACATATATTTCTTACTCATTTACCTCCACTACATTCCAAAACCTTTTTTTCTCTCCTCTTGCTTCTATTTCCTTTCCTTCCTCTTAGCCTTGGCATTTTTCCGCCCTTTCTGTTTTTATTCTCCCCGTTTCTCCCCTCACTCTTGTGGTCATAATCCCTCGCACACTAATCTTATTATCAATCTTCTCCCCTCTCTAAAGCTACATTTCCGTCGCCCAGTTCTCCCCTTCTCCAGTAAATCTCTTAACCTTCCTATCCGTGCCTTCTTCCGTCACTCTTCTTCTCGTATTCTCCCTCTTCTTCTCTTCTTTTTGTGTTTCGTTATCACAATTCCTAAAATATATACCAAAATATAACAACCAGTTCCCATGCTTGCCTTCCAAATCAAGATCCGGCTGGCGAAAACTCTGTATATATTTAGACCTGTCTATGTATATTATAGTATACACTTGGGCACATTGAAAGAAACAAAGTAGGAGGAGCAGGTCGCTCCCCGCGCTGCCAACGACCTCGTGTTTCATTCATGAGTACCAGGCAGCCTCTATCTCCTGTGTCGTAACGACTCATTGAAGCCAGAAATAAACTCCCCAGACATAGGTCCGATACGGCCTCTAGAAGGAACGTCTTGTTGCCTTTATCATAAACGTTTCTGTGATTACGTCATCAAGACTTGTAACGCGTAAAATACACATCGTAGACGCTAATATGTCTCGGGATAAGGCGTTGTCGGCACGAAAGAATCGTCTTTACCTTAGGGTTTAACAAAACAAAATTCTTTACGTGATGATGGTTGTAGGTCCGGTCAGCATGGAAACACGCCAGAAGCCGCGATTGATTTCACAGAAATCCACACAACTTGAATGATGTGAAACTGGTACTAAAATCAACATCATGTATTAGTATTGTATCTTAAAGTGAAGATTATGTTCCTCTATGCATTGCTTATTTATTTGGGAAATTAGGTGAAATTTGTGATATATTCCCTTTCTTTTGTGGTAACGAAGTTATTTGGCACCGGTTCTCTTGTCAGAGCTAGCAAGGGAAACGGAATTGGCGTTCCCATTTCGAAGTGATCGCTAATACTGCCGATCGTAATGGAAACGCGGGGCCCTTTCTGTCCGCATTAGTCACACCGCCTAATCACGAGAAACCACCGAATATTTCCCTGGAGGACAACATGCAAATGCCTTGGGATACGATCGCGGAAATAGAATCTCATTTCCATCTATTTACTGAAGTGTAGTTTCTTGGGGATTAAATATTTTGGATCTTAACTGCTAAAAATGAAAACCTCATTGCATTATTTACACACGCATGAAAATCGTAGACGAGGCGGAAACACGTCGCCATGGGGGGTCCCAGGCACGACGTGGCCGACGATGGGAGTGCCGGCGCGGGGACTTTGACTTTCCCGTTCCAAGTTCAGATCCAGATGTTTTCTAATGGTTTTGCGCCGACGTGTTATTTCCCAGCGGATTCGTGTTGTTTATTAACATTTGTTTTTTATGTTATACTTCTGAGTTGCAAGGCAATCTAGAAAAAAAAAATTCGTTTATCTGATTTTTAACGCTAGGATCCGGTCCAAATGCTCCTCATAGATTTACAGATCCGGTGCTTTAGTAGAATCACACCATCAGTCTCCGACGACCAAGCTAACGTCGACAGAGAAAGCACATGCAGTTCATCATCTCCCTTCACAGTCTACATAGCCGCGCAGCGTTGGCGGCAAACGTTACCACGACTGTGAGAACGGTTCGTTCACAAAATATTGGTCATGCTGCAGGTTTCCAGGGGTCGCAGGCCTCCTCAACACCCATGCTGAGTCCGCCTCTTTGGTCATTTTGGCTTTGTGTAAGGAGTGGGCAATTGAGTATGGAGTCACTAAAGTTTTTAAGTTGACAAATGCTAATGGTTCACGGCAGGTGCATGCTAATTACGTTAATTAGAGGCGGACGTGTTGGTCCCGGATGCTTCTAAGTGTTTCAAACACACAGGCAGAAAATTTACTTGTCCGCAAACGTTATACCTTTTTGCAGTTGCTGACATAGAATGGCACAAGCAGCGAGAGAAGGAAGATAAGCACAGAGGACGACGGTGTTAGGAAAGAACAAAGAAAAGTTGGTCCGAATTACCTAATTGCACACAGGCTGCCTAACTACAAGAATTTGTTTGATAAAATGTAAATATTATAATAACTTTCTCGCTATAAAACTTACCTGTGCGAGAGAAAGAACTCAAGCGTCACCTACAAAAGATCCAAAAATAACATGTGGTTACTTTACAAACACTTGACCTTCTCCAATGCACTAGATCTCTCTCTCTCTCTCTCTCTCTCTCTCTCTCTCTCTCTCTCTCTCTCTCTCTCTCTCTCTTCTCTCCTCCTCTCTCCCTCTCTCTCTCTCCCTCTCTCCTCTCCCTCTCTCTCCTC
>NC_051387.1:32471462-32491462 GCF_015228065.2 Penaeus monodon | reverse complement strand
TACCTCATAAGACGGGGTTGAAGTTGGTAAGATCAGGAGCAGAACGGAAAGGAATAAGCAAGGTTGGGTACACAAATGCTATTCTATTATTATTTTAATTATGTTGGGCAAGTTTTATGCACCGGGAGGAAAACTGTATCATTGCGGTTACGTCTCGCATGCAATTTAGTCGTTAATTTTGAATATCATGATAACCTCTGTGGAACGCTGGTTTTATAACACGACTTTACTGCTGTGAATCACCCGGGTACTCATGCACCATAGACACCCACCTGTTCCGATTTGTGTTTTATATTCTCCCTTTCCCATGCTCCTCTTCCTTCGTGTTAAGAGTTCTTTATATCCTCTTCCTCATCTCCCTCGTTTTCAATTTCTAATTGTTCATCTTATTCATGCCGTATATTGGAACTGCTGCTCCGTAATCCCGTATTTTGTTATTCTGACTTTGTTATTGTTCTGCGATCTCGTCGTTCACTCCTTTTTGTTTTCTTATATTTCTTTTTTCTCGTCCCCATTGCATCTATCACTCTCTATCTCCATTTGCCTCCTCAGTATCCCTCATTCCCTCCGCTTTCTCCTTTCCCTGCTTCTCTCTCTCTCTCTCTCTCTCTCTCTTCTCTCTCTCTCTCTCTCTCTCTCTCTCTCTCTCTCTCTCTCTCTCTCTCTCTCTCTCTTCCTCCCTCCTCACTCCTCACTTCATTCCTTTCTCCCCCATTCTTTTTTTCTCTCTCACCTTTTTTTCTTAGTTCTTCCTTATTATTTCTCTTTTCCACAGTATTCCCTACCGCTCGCTCTCAATTGGTCTTCATAGGCACCATTTAGCATTCCTCATATATTTTAAAGTTGAAATATACGTCTGATGAGTTTTACAGAGGCGCTGTTAACACCATCAGTATTAGGTGAGCTGTTGTAATTTCGTGTCCATGCAGTGTATTGAAACTCCTAACACGAGCCCATCCGATTGTTAAAGGAGGTGAGACACCGGTTTTCAGGAATCCCTCATGAAGATGGAATCAGCTGCTTCTGAAAACGTCGTATCATTTCTTTTAATAGAGAGGAGTGTGCTTTGTTGCTTAGGTTTTTTTTTTTTTGTATTTTTTTTTTCGTTTTTTGCCTTTTTTCTGAAGTTCTGAATTAGTTTCATATCAAGGGAAACAAGTAAAACGTAAATGCTTGCCCGTCCTACTAGTACAGCCAATTGGTATTGTGCTTTAGGCCGTCACCTCGGAGCGCTTGGCCTCCGCCGTGATGCCCTGCGCGCCCTCCGACCCCGCCTGAGTTGACCGACTGTGGGGCCGCGACGAGATCAAGTCGGTGCGAGGGCGAGGCCACGGACGCGCCTTTTAGGACATGGGTGGAGTTTGAGGACGTTCGTGTTTGTAATGATTTCCGGTATTTCTGCATTAATGGTAAACGATTTATACAATTTCCTTATACTGATTCTGCACGTTTGTGCAGTTAAATGTAGTAAAAATAACTCACAAATCCACGACTCCGAGGCAAAAATACAAACAAAAGTTCGTCATTAGAACTGAAGGTCATGGGACATTCCGGGTAGCTTTTACGACCACGAATTGTCAATGGGCGCATGTGAGTGCGAGACGCGTAAGTAAGACTTACATAAGGGATAATTAACCATGAATATTCAGAGCAGAACAGATGACGATATTAAGCAGCGAGCCCTTGCAAAGTAGACGGAGTTGATCCCATTATGTGCTTTGGTTTGTATCTCTGGCTTCTTCGTTTGCCTTTGGGCGAACTTTGCCCGAAATTCTAAACTGTGGAATGGCACGATAAGGCATTCACTTCCTTCGACGGAAAGGGTTTTGAATTTCGACTCCATGCTCCGTGAAATGAATTATGCTATATTGGATAATTACTCCATGCTGCATACCCATCCGTGTTTTTGTTTACTCTCGGGAATAATAGGATGATAAAAAGAGTAATGAAAATGACCTCTTCGGGGATATTTCTGAGTTGACGAAAACAATGTGTCTGTATATATTACAAAAAGCGTTTTATCCGGCTAAAAATGGTGCATAAAACCCTCCGAGTTCCCACTGGATGTCGAATACGGAGTTCTGAAGCCTCACATATGTATTGTTATCTCTCGACGAATATGTGGGTTCTCCTGCCGAGGCGCGACTCTGCCTAGGGTTGTCTGGAAATGCCCGAGGGTGTGAATGATGACACAGGGTGAAGCCCTACACGAGGACGTGGTTTCTGCAGCAACCCGTGCCATGTCCTTGCGCTTCCCTCCAACAACAGGGTAAAGCATCTCGAGCACTTTTTCACCCATGCGTTGCATTAAATAGACTCGAGTAAATAACGCTCGGGTCGAATTAATAAGACAGTATACGGCTTCTGGCGGCTTTCTGACGGACGTTCCCAGGCATTACATAACTACTTGCCACTGGACCAGCTCGGTCGCCAACGCACCGCTTTTTGTTCCGAGCTGGAATGAGGGGCTGGCTCCCTAATTCTGTGTGCGCTGCTAGCGTCCCTCGGACACTGGGATTGAAGATTAGGGTTTCATGTACATTTCAGTCTTGTTAACTGCTAGTTTTTTCAAGAAAATGTTTTAATATTCTCATTATTATCATTGTTTTCTTTTCTTTCCAGGTAAGCCGCCACGAATTTCATGCCTCAAACACTGGTTTGGTAAGTATGGCATAGTGAGTAAATCGAATTAGCAGTGAGGAGACGATGCTACTTACGTCATTGACCAGTGCTATAGGGCCACGCTGATGGTGGGAAAAGATTGAAGAAAATGCATTGCTCCATAGAAAACGATGACCTCGAATTAGAGACTCAACTCAGCGTGATGTTGTCACGCAAGCCCTTCTTATCCAACTGAAGTTACTCAAGAATGTCTGAGATAATGTTGGAGGTAAAAAAAAAATAAGATCTACATATTTTGCATGTCGCTGAGAGTTGAGATGGACATCTTGGTTGGAAGAAGGCTTGTGCATTTCTTGAGTCTCCCAATTACCAGAGGAACAAAGAAAGCCCGGGACTGCCCTAGCCAAGGAGGGAGAGACAGACGCCGTTGTAGCTGGGATTCCAGTTTTTGTTCAGTTTTTGTTCATGGAGGTTTTTAGATAGTTTGTGTTGACAGGATAACATGGAAGATGAATGTTAATATGGCTTAAAAAAGTTATTAACTCTTTGTGAACATGTGGCATGGCAGAAGTAAACAATGTGAGTAGAATTACTGGTACTTGAATATGAAATGTTGACATTTGTCATTCTGGGTATTTATACTATTATATTATTGAATACTTGTGTACATATGAATGGGGAACGATGGAAAAGAAAAAGAATACGTCTAAAGACCTGTAGTAGAGTCATTCCATCCGCATTTTCCAGGAGACAATCTTATTACAAGGAGGCTGACATGAAAAACTGTGGGCTGATCTTTAAAAAAATAAGGAAATCGACAGGTTGCCACAGCATCCTCCCAGAAGCGCGCCTTAGTGAAGGAGAATGCACAAAGAGGCATTACAATTTGCCTCTCGCCAGACAGAGACAGAATGAGAGAGACAGAGAAAGAAAGAGACTGAGAGCGAGAAACCGAGAAGGAGAAACACAAACGGAGATGGCAAAGGGGATGGGTATGAATATCAAGCGTTGATTCCATTACCGTGCTGAATGTTGCCCCCGCGCTGTGCCGGCGAGGATGCCCTTAATAGGCGCCTTGTAATTAATTCTTGGCGCGAGGAGACGAATACCTTGGAGGAGATTCTCGTCTTGGGCTTCCGCGGTTCTCGCCTCATGGTCTGGCTTATCGTGATCACAGTCCCAGCAGTTAACTGGAATTTAGCTGTTAACTAAAGGTTAGTTTTGTCCACTTGACGGAATAGGATTTGTGACATGCTTAATACCCCCCGGAAATGCCCAGATCCTGGATGTTTCTTAAATCTAAGAAATCTGTATGAGACGATTCCTGAGTTCCGTCGCCGCCGCCGCCAGCCGTTTCCGCAACAGGGAGGCGAGTGAGAGGCATTCGGCGTCGATTTCCTGGTTCCTGTTTTCTTGATCTGTTGCATAAAGATACGGTACCGTCCATTTCTCAGCGATTCGAATGCGAAGCACGAGAGGGTCCCATGACCTTAGTGGGTTCTCCTGACGGGGGAGCTCTGGAATGGAGCGAGAGTTGACTCAGGGTGGTGTGTGTGTGTGTGTGTGTGTGTGTGTGTGTGTGTGTGTGTGTGTGTGTGTGTGCATACGTGTGTGTGACTGTGTGGAGGGAGGATTTTGCGACTTCCTTCGTTTGTTGACTTTTTGCAATTGACGCAACTCTCTCTCTCTCTCTCTCTCTCTCTCTCTCTCTCTCTCTCTCTCTCTCTTGCTCTCTCTCTCTCTCTCTCATTGCTCTCTCTCTCTCTCTCTCATTGCTCTCTCTCTCTCTCTCTCTCATTGCTCTCTCTCTCTCTCTCTCTCTCTCTTCTCTCTTTTCTTCTCTCTCTCTTCTCCTCTCTTTCTCTCTCTCTCTCTCTCTCTTTCTCTCTCTCTTTCTCTCTCTCTTCTTCTCATCTCTCTCTCTCTCGCCTCTCTCTTCTCTCTCTCTCTCGCCTCTTCTCTCTCTCTCTCTCTTCGCTCTCGTCTTCTTCTCTCTCTCTCTCTCTCTCTCTCTCTCTCTCTCTCTTCTTCTCTCCTCTCTCTCTCTCTCTCCTCCCTCTTTCTCTCTCTCTCTCTCTCTCTCTCTCTCTCTCTCTCTCCTCTCTCTCTCTCTCTCTCTCTCTCTCTCTCTCTCTCTCTCTCTCTCTCTCTCTCTCCCAATTTTCCTCCTGTCTTCCTTTCCCCTTCCCGTTTTCCATTTTCCAATAATATATTCCAACTTAAGAGCGAGACACACGAAGCATAGTTAAAACGTTCCTCCGTTTCTCGGTAGAAAAGCCAGCCGAGTGAGAACCGTCCAGGATAGCAGCCTTCACCCGCGGCTCCTGGGGCTGGAGGCAACGTCTGTTCCAGAAATGGAACAAAGGCTGCATGTCCCTCCTCTGGTCGATCCTCTGCTCATAATACTTTTTATTTATATTATTATTATTATTCTCTTATTCTTATTTTTTGGTCCTATTGTGTTTAACAACGTCACATGTCGTGCGTGTCATTTATCGATTCTGGTATTGTCAAGTATAGATTTTAGTTATTTATATTTTTATTTTGTTTTCTGTCCGTCACCATACATTACTTGTTAAAAGAAAACTGGAGAGAATTTACATTAAAGGTGACACAAGGCAACCCCAGTGACGTACAGTCTTCGCTTGTGGTGGAGGTCCCGTGATGTATGCGAGACACAGGAGCCACTCTGCACCCGGCTGAGCAAACTGAAGCGAGCGGCGCCCAAGCCAAATTGACTCCTGATGGCTATATCTATTTTTCAGTCCAATCTTTTACGTCTGTCTCAATCGGCCGCATCTACACTCACGCGTGAGAAGCGGCCCGCGCGTGCACCCAGGTGGCCCGACCCCAGCGCCGACGGCGAGACGCACAAAGGGTTATCATCGGTGTTTCTCTTCTTTGTTCGTGTCGGATGGACTCTGCGGTCGCTGTTAAGCCTATATTATATCAACAGCTTCTTTAAGGAGGATACCGGGTTCACAGCTCTCTAGCTTTCACTAACTATCACTTCGCACTGAATTATTTTGGACCCATCCTAATAAATTATGATCATTACTATTATTGCATGTATGATAATGATAATGATAAAACGAGGAGCAGGTTTTTGTTTTTCATTCATCTGGTTAGCACCAAAAAAATATTCATTCAGTCCAGTCTTTAAACTGCCCAGTCCCCACAAGCAAAAAGGTGCGATATTGCACGGACTCGAATCTTCTGCATTTCGTGCAACCGCAGCATCCACCCAGCCCCGCTGAAAGGGTCGTCGACGCGGTTAACGACCAAGCCATAAGGTTGTGAGAAGGATCATGTATGTGAAAATGAAACCTGTTCCGTAAATACCCAGGCACACAAAACGCAACCCGGTGAGGGTTTATTAGTATGCCTGAGCGTCGCTTCTCCTGGCGAAGCAGGTGTAATGTCCCTGGCATATGCCCGCTGGCTCTTTACCTGGTCTGAGGGCGGCGCACAAAGAATTCGAAAGCCCTTGGTCGCGAGGAAGGGCGCGAGGAGCAAAAGAAGCGAGAGGGGGGAGGATGGGAGGAGATAGGAAATGAGAGGCAGATTCAGTGGAAAAATAGGAAGGAAGGAGCATCTGGAAGATATGAAAGAAAGAAAAAGGAAAAGGGAGAATGGAGAGAGAGAGAGTAAACAGAGAAGGAGAGTCACCCACCATCCCATTCCACTGGCGGGTGACTGACTGTTAGATTCACTCACAAATCACCATTATGGAACGCTAGGCCTTCGCGCTGTACTTTGAGAACAAGATAAAGGATTTCAAGGCAGACCTTTAATAAAATTATTATCAGAATTGTGAAAGTAAAGAGTAGCCACGTAAATCAGGCTTTACTGGTGGAACACCTTTCTCGTAAGAATTTTAATCCACTGTTTCTATGGAGGACTTACACAAACAATCCCTCATGATTTATAACTGCTGAGACCTAGCCCGATGCTATCTCTGGCTACTAGGGTGTGCAGTCGCTTCCTCTGTGTGACTGTGTATATGTGTGCGCGCGTACACACACACACACACACACACACACACACACACACACACACACACACACACACACACACACACACACACACACACACACACACACACACACACACACACACACACACACACACACACACACACACACAAAACACAACATATATTCCACTGTACTTTTTTAATGATTACGAATAAATGCTTATTATATAAAAGGCATGGTATAAATTATTAGTAGAAGTTTAATGATCATAGTCCGGTCATGCAAACCGTTTATCAAAGTCACCCCTGGGGCGCCATGCAGTTTTCTACGGCGCCTCTCTACGAACCTCCCTTCTCGTTCTCGTATCTACCGAGACCCTTTTTCTGTCTTCATTTTCTTCTTCGTCTGCTTCTTCCACTTCTTCCCGCGATTATTGTTAGCTATTTGTTTGCTTGGATATTTTGCCGGTTAGATGATTGTTTGTCAGTGCGTGGCTTTGTATCTGTCTCTGTGGTTTGGCAGTGTTCTGATTTCTCAGTCCCTCCGTTTTCCATTCTTCCTTTCTCTCTACCTATCTCTCTATCTATATCTATATCTATCTATCTGTCTAGCTCTTTTACTGTTTATCTCGCACGCATTCATTCTTTCTCTCTCCTCTCTTACCCCCCCCCCCCTCTCTCTCTCTCTCTCTCCTCTCTCTCTCTCTCTCCTCTCTTCTCCTCCTCTCTCTCTCCTCTCCTCTCTCTCTCTCCTCTCTCTCCTCTCTTTCCTCTCTCTCCTCTCTCCTCTCTCTCTCTCTCTCTCCTCTCTCTCTCCTCTCCTCCCCTCTCCTCTCTCTCTCTCTCTCCTCTCTCTCTCTCTTCTCTCTCTCTCTCTCTCTCTCTCTCTCTCTCTCTCTTCTCTCTCTCTCTCTCTCTCTCTCTCTCTCTCTCTCTTTCTTCTCTCTCTCTCTCTCTCTCTCTCTCTCTCTCTCTCTCTCTCTCTCTCTCTCTCTCTCTCTCTCTCTCATACAACACATTGCCGAGTGCTCCGCGTGAACATTAGGGAGATGAAGGGAAAATGAATAGCAGATTGACCGCCGCAGCAAAAACTGGTTCCTTCGCACTGCTGCCAAAAATGGATATTTTTTTCGTCTTGAACATCCATTATGCGCACATTGATGGAGGTCGGACCGCGACGAGACCGACTTGGCTCACTGGATTTCTTTTCGGAGCTGTTTCGGCGCTGCATTGTTTCGCTGTTTCGGAGATTTGCTACAGTTAGGTCTGAACTGTTGTGACATGCTAAGCTACTTTTTGTGTGATGAATAATTGTTGTCGATGTAGGTGGTTGGTATAGGTACTTTTTTTCTCTGGTATTTTATTCCACTTGCAGAACCCTAGCTATGGGTATTTGCATAATTTAAACAACGTCTGGCATGATGCTATTACGTCAGTTATCTGTGAGACGTCCTTGTAATATGATTTACGTTCTTGTAAAGGGTATTTCGCCCTGCTTAGATGTTTGGGGCTGCTCTTGCGAACGACCTTGGGATATGTCTGGAGGCGACGCTGTAGAGGGCCGTCACGGCTCACTTGACCGATGCAGATTACACATCGCCCACGTTGCTCGCCTTCAGGATTGCCTTCCAGATACCGCGAGATTTACCTCGACACAGAAATGCTGTTTTCTCGCGTCGGCTGCAGCTCGGGTCAATATCAGTCAGGAAGCGGCCGCGAAGGGAGATGCGCCCGAGAACCCGATGTCCCTCGCTTGGTTTGCAGACGCTAATTCTTTCATGGCGTTGAAGTCAGTTTTTATTTGTACAAATCCGTTTTGCTTTTGCTGTGAAGAAAATGCTAGAAGGAGAAAGCAACATAACAGCATCGGAGAAGTTTGTAGCCATGGAACTGAAAACTGCAAGAGAATCTCCTCATGATGTAGGGATCACAGCTCCTCTCCACAGCTGAAATTTATTTCGGGTAGTTTTTGGACAGCTTGATGTACAGTAGGGCTGACCAAATTAGCATTGCAACATGCTCCGTTACAAACAAAAAATACCCCGAAAACCACAAACATGTAACTTGGAAAACTAGTGGCTAAAGGCAAAGCAAGTTAGAAGCCTTTCAGCATAAGTTGATAAACAAACACTGCAACGAAGCTTCCTTGACAACGAGCATTACTGTGGCTTTGTACAATTAGCCACAAAAGGCGCGTGATTGGGCGAAATATTCTCGCCGAGATTCATATGGTGTGTTGCTTACTGTGACTTTATTAAAGACAGCTTAGGTGATGATACTTACATGCTCGAGAACTTTTATTGCCTTTCTTAGAGAAGATTTAAAGCGTGAAACACGATCTTGCACTTTTTAATCATTGTTAAGTGTATTTTTAATCATGTATTCGCTACATTTATCGTGCAAAGTATAATTAATTGTTTCTGTCAACCGAACAAACCTTAGGCAATTATTATTTTTAATGAAGGCATTACATTTCTTTTTATTAGACACCGATATATGTTTTATTGGTATTTAAATTTTGTTTATTATGTTTCTTGCTGTTGCTATTAGCTTATCATAATATTGAATATATTTACACGGAACGTAGACATACAGCTTCGTCACTGAATGCATCACTAGCTGTACACACAGACAAGCCTGTGCCCCCCCCCCCCCCGCCCATATCTCTTGGTGGCTCTCGCGCCCCTGAAAGCCGCTGGATGTTAAATGTTGGCAAAGTGGTGGTACTAGTGACCCAGAGGTGAGGATCTGATCAGGAATGTTGGCAGCCACACATTGCTCCTTCCTTCGTGTGTTTGTTCACTCTCTGGCGTAAACGTCAAGGGGCCGAGATATGTCCAGATGAATCAGGTCTGATTCCTTAATTACGGGTTAATCTCTTAGACTCAGCACGGCAACATTAACAGATTAGACAAAGATATGGTGGAAGTTAAAGTTTAGGACACACGCCACTCCGTTGCTTAGTTATTTTGGCTGTTTGTTTTTATGCCTGCGTGTCTGTTATTTTAGCTATGTGTACCATCCTACGCAAGTGTGGCCAAGATGTTCATCCTGTTGTGCAGAATGTAAACAAACGCTGGTGCTTTCTTTGGTTAGTAAAATGTATCACAGTGTATGGGCAGTTCTACAAATGTTCACAACGCATGTTTGGTGTGACACAGGTGTAGAAAAAATACGATTGCTATGCTGCAGTAAACATGACACGCGAGATGGAGTGAGCGGATTGCGTCTACTATGCGGGTATTATGAATCTCACATGAAAACCATGTCATATGTTATGAGCTTTTCACGTTCGCTAGATATCGCGTAGGGGCGTCCCTTTCACCCATGAATGGAAGATGAAAGTGCCCAGCAGTCCAAACCTGTTCTAACTGTGTTCATTCAAAGCGCCGTCCCAGATTGGCCCCGCTGTCTCCAGGAGCCGCGCCTTGCCTACCGCCGCATCCGTCATCGCTGTCCGCCGTCGGCCTTGTTTGCGCTGTCGCTGGCCGCTTCATAGCGCAGCAGCCAAGACTCATGGCCAGTCCTACGCAAGGAAGGAAATATGCAAAGTTATCACGCCGAAACAAGTATAGAGAAGATGTAGGATGATGTAGCACGTGTTTTTTCTTCCTTTTTTAGAACAAAAATCGCTCAAGGGAAACTGCAGTGTCAAGGAGAGCGAGAAATTTGCATGTCGGTCCAAATTAAAGGCCGGGGGAAAACAGCGAACACAGAAATGCATGTGGGGAGATTTACCATATGACAGCCGCAGCGAAGGAGTGTGTGACTCTATTATCAGTATTCAAAATATGGGCGAGTGAAGGCCACTCATGCAGACCGAAACCACGAGACCGCGAGAAAGAGCTCAGTACCGTCATAGCTTCTATGTCGTTTTCTACTCTCGTGCGTTATCCTCACAAAGAAAAATCCGTCACCCGGATCACGTGATGGGTTATGACAACAAATCACGTTATCTCTTATCTCTTTCTTCTGAAAGAATTATGCTCACGCGCAGTCTTTGTTGTTTTGTTGTTCATTGAAAACATCTGCAGTAGCGATGCGTATCTGTCGAGGTCACAGTATGTTGCTGATTCATGGAGAGATATCCTGAACCGGGAAATGTAATTTGCCTTTGTTGTTGTTTAGAAATGAAGTTCATCTGACCTAAACTAAGAGAGAGAGAGGGAGAGAAGGAGAGGGAGGGAGAGAGAGAGAGAAAGAGAAAGAGAGAGAGAGGGGGGGGGAGAGAGGGAGAGAGACAGACAGACAGACAGACAGACAGAGACAGAGATAGAAAACAAGCACATGCAATAGAGAAAGAAAGTGAGAGTGAACGAAAACATGTTAGAGAGAGAGGGGTGGGGTAAGAGAGTGAGGGAGAGAGGGGGGATAGAGAGAGAGGGGGAGAGGGAGAGAGAGAGAGAGAGAGAGGAGGTGAGGGACAGAGAGAGAGATGAATATGGGTAGAGATAAGTACAGTAATAAAGATGAATAGGGAAAGAGATAAAGAAAGAAAGACGGGGAATACGGAAAGAAATAGAAAGATAAATATAGAAATAAACAAGCGGATAACACACGGAGAGACAGCCGCAGTACAACGTACGGCAAAGGGCTGGGCTTGAGTTCTTCAATAAAGCTCAAAAGCTGGATGGGAAGCGGGTCACGGTCGCCCAGTGAGAGCTATGGAGACGGAGTGACAGCAGAAATGATCGACTGGACCGGTGACGCCCGAGAGAGGTATCCTGTAGGAGGGGGAGGCGGAGAGATGCAGCGGCGCCTTAGTTCCTGTTGCAAGCGGCGCGGAGGTCCGGGGGGGGGGGGGTTCTAAAGAAAAGCATGTACATGTTGCAGAAGATCAGTATTAGGTTGAGTTCGAGGGATAGATCACCCTTTTCAGTCTTCTCATTTTGACGAGTGTCATAATCTCGGAAGATTTGTCCAGCGAGGTCTGTCACAAAGGTGCGTGGGCGGGGCGCCTCGAAGGCTGACGGGAAAGCGAGGATAATACTCCGAGGGCAAGAAGGGGTGCAGCATGTGCAGGATAGCTCGTGGGGTTCTGTTACCAAGCAGATATAGTTGAACACTTCCGCGGGAGGGTGGAGCTATCTAATTCGTCGTCAGGTGAATGTGGAATGTCAGTGCTGTTGATTAGTGATGAATTGGATATGCCTTCAGTATGAATATCCATGTCAGCCAAAATGAAAGCATTTACTTGTGACTGTGGCTGAATGATGCTTCGTGTCAAGGGTGCAACGTGGACATTCAACGGCTGGCGCTCGCTGGGTCGAGATTGCGGGGCCGGAGAGAAAACAAAAAGTTGATTTGCACTTTTACTGCATTATATCCCGGTTCACTGATTCTGAAGTGTGCTCGTTACCAGTGTGGAACAGATGTCCTGTCAGTGAGTTCAGACAACCTCTAGTACATTTGCGTTATATATTTCCTTCCAGTTTTGTTTTGAAATCAGCATGAAAGTTTAGGATGAGAGAAAAAATCAGCAAAATTGTCTATTGAACCTAGTAATGTTAACACTGAGCAAAATAAATGGGTCTAAGTTCCCCATGTGTTCTGTGCACAGTGAGTTTCACCTGAAGTCAGCAGAGCTAAATGAAAGGTCATCGGCGAGTCAGATTGCATTACATACCAAGCCGGGAATGTGGAGGAGCGAGCGGCACGTAACTGTACCGCATGTAATTCATACAACTTCATTCATCGGCTGGAGACGTCTTCACCGCGACCTGTGCGCCGTGAAACTGGGCATTTAAATCACCATTTTATACCCTAGCCGCCTTTACGCTTGCTCAGAGGGAAGGAAGGCGGGGATGTCGTTCCGGGATTCACTTGCAGACGCCGTGGAAACTTTTGTGGTGAAGCTGCCATTGCATGTTAAGTAAGACACGAATTGCCAAATCGAATTTCTTGTTTCATCACAGTACTGAAAAAATAGCTGAACGCAGAAGTGCAAGTAAAACATTCGAAATTCCAGAGGGAACCAGCTCATTTGCTCCATATCTGTTAAGTGTGTAGGATGTAGTGGGGTATTAGCTTTAGTAATGTACTTAGCCAAGCACCGTGGCCTTCTCTCTAGTTCCCTGATCAGTGGCAGAAGCCTTTGGCGCGCAGTTCGGTGAGAAGGAAAGCGGCGCCATCAGTATACAATGCGTCCGTTCTCCTCCCCGTCTCGTCAGAGAAACCTTGGTTGTCTCTGCACCTTTTCCAGATTAGGATGAAGTTTCTACTGGTGTCTGACGAGAGACATACCTTTAGTCCAGAAACGAAGCAAAAGTATTGATATATGCATGCATATTAGCACTTTAGTGAGATCGCAGCCAGTTTCACCAGGTCGGGACAGGGAGAACATAGACTGCCCAGCGACACCAGAAGTTTATTGCTATTTGTTCCTTTCGAGCGCCCTGGAATACTCACCATCAAGATTATGGCTGCATCAAGCATGTTGCACATTTATAAATGTCGTCTTGCAAGATTTGTATGGACCGGATGAAAGGACCATCTTCACGACATGGCGGTCGTCAGTGGCGGCTCATTAATCAGGGGATGTCGCAGATAACATGGCAGACCTTTAGTACTGCAAGGGAATCTGCGACGTTCATCATTTGTGCATTTGTTATGATGTCAGTCATAGTTAGGTGTCAGCCATCTAGGGGCGTGGCTCACTGGTTCATTAGCAAACAGATCCGGAATACTTGAATTGCGAAAAATATAATTCTTTATCAAATAATGTTAACAACAAAAGTAACTTCTCAGTAACCCTGTTGCCTGTTCTGCTAGGGTACCTAATCCAAACGAAGTTACATAAAATGCAAAAAATACACGGTATCTTTGGAAATTCTAAAGCATTATTTTTGCGTACTTTGTTTCATGATTACTAAGGTCGCATTGCCAAAATGAGGGAAGCTTCTTTACAAAGAGAAGATAAATACCACAGATGGATATCAAATTACCGATTCACGGTAATTAATTGAATTTTATATGGAAATTAAAAAGTCTTAATTCCAGTTCACGAGCAGGTGATTTCATGGTATGTTTATGCCCGAAGATTCCCACACAGTAAGTACCGTTGAGTTTTTACTTCAGTCAGTGAACGGCAATTAACAGCAATTTTGTGAAATGCAAAGACAGATCGCCAGACCCGACGACTGGCTACGCGGTTCGAAGCGTCAGCGCCTCGTGACATCCACACTCTGATTATCGCCAATTGTCGCTACTCAGAACACACACACACGAATCCTCGCTTTCTCGACTCGCACAAAACACGATTTTCCGCCAATGAACTGGACGAACAGGTTGTGGAGGAAATACCAGCCCAGACTGCTTGCTGCTGACCCCTGCCGACCCTCGCCTCCCCTGCTGGCGAGCTGGGCGGGGAGGAGGGCCCGTACCCTCTTCCTAGGCTGAGGAGATAACCCCCTTCCACTGCCGCTTGCCCTTGCCTCACCCGTCGGAGGGATATGCGAAGGAGGTGGGAGGCATAAGCAAGGAAATTCTCGAAATTTAAGACACTGCAGGATAAGAGTCGACGTCTTGTGACCTTTGAGGAATGCGAAACATTGTGCCAAAAGACGGAAAAAGCAACTCCAGGAATACATGTGCAAAAAAGACGAAAATGAGCTGTAGGCTGAGGAATATCCTTCGGAGGCCGACGCTGAGGTAGTAGAAGGAGGAAGGCGTGCGGTGCATTAAATATGTAAGTTGGAGTATAGAAACTTGGGAAGACCTGCTCAGGCGTGACGAAGACAACGGGTAAGGATTCGGACGATGAAAGTATGAACGCTGCTGTTTTTTTTTTGTTTTCGTCTTTTCTCTTTCCAAGCTCAGCAATAAGCATTCTTATTAGTTACTAGTATAGAGTTTTACGCAGTGCCCGTCATCCGACGAAAACGAATTAAATGAATAACAGCTTCCAAAATGTCCTCGCCACAGGAACCGTTTTGTCCTGTTTGGTCCGATAGATCATTCTGTCACTGGCAATGCCCCTTTTGGGACGAAGCCTCGGCTGGTCTGTGTTGACACTGGTGAATACGCGGGATTATTCAGGTTAATGTTTACCTGATGGAAAGTCAGAGGCTGGGAATATGTATATAAGCCACACTGTCATCTAATGGGCACATTGGGACATAGACTACGTATATTCTGTGCCTCATAACTTCTGCTCTCTCCTACCCTCTTTACCTTCAGGCAGCGTTACTGACCTCCATAAGATCGAAGGTCTAGTAATTCTTGGTTAACCTGCGATATAAAAACTGAGAATAATCTCATGCACTTAAATGAGGTTTAGTCGACTTTCCTTATCGGATAACTGCTTGAAGAGGATATATTAGCGATTATATCATATCTTGTTCCATCCCAAAACCCCATTTGGAAGCAGCACTCATAAAACATCCTTCATTTTTTGACTCCTTGCCGTTTGCGAATAAAAGTGACTTTCATCTTTGCCTTAATCCCCACGTTTCACATACTCCCGCATTTTACACGACCCATCCCTCTCTTCCTCTGTCGCCCCGCCTCCTCGGTCGTGGCCATAAAAGCCGAAAGGGGTGAAAGAGAGGGGCGGAGAGTGAAAAAATGAAGCATTAGTTGAAGTCGCGGGTGAAGGGCTCGGCCGGGAGGAGGGGCGGGGGGCCGGGGGAGCTGGGGAGAGGCTGAGGGGTTATCGGCGCCTAGATGACCGAATGAGGCGGAGAGGAGCACAGGGAAAGTGCTTGAAAGTACTGTAAGATTGCAAGTCGTGACATTCCATCGTCGTGGAAAATTTACGGAATGCAAGGTGCCAGTCCTGTTTGTCTTCGTGTATTTACCGCATACGGAAGTGTAATCTGTCAGATTATCTGACAGGACACTGCGAGTCTGCATTATATTAGAAAGCCAGTTTAATTTCGCATAATGGTCGTGAAAAGGTTCGACCCGATAACCTCTGGTTGGGCGCGTTATTCAGCTACAAGATCCCAGGCGGGAAAAGTTACTCAATACTCTTCCATCACACAGGGGAGTATGTACTGGAGTATGGGTATTGGCAAGATGAGATGCTCGCGCATTCTCTCGTATTGGTCCTTACCACGCGCTTTAAAATAATAGACGTTCAGTCACAGTGCAATTGCATGTTCAAGTCGGAATTCCTACCATCCCCGCATACACAAACATTCACATAATTCTTAAAACGAAGTTAGGTATTTATTTTGGTGCATAGGTCGCTAGCACTTGCAACATTCAATCTTGACCATTTATGGCATTGCATAAGCACCCCTGCGCGCGTGTTATTTACTCTTGGCCCCGACAGTGAAAGTGACAAGAGGTCATCACGAGGCGCTCTCCAAGTCGCGGGCGGGAGGCGGTGGCGGCGAGGGTGGGAGGGAGGCTGGAAAAGGAGTGTGGGCGTGAGGCGAAAGTCATGTGAGAAGGCGTTACTCGATGTGGGCGTGGCCGATAGACTACCGAGGTATGCGGCTAAGTTGCGGTTGACGGAGGATGCTGGAGGTCTTGACCAGAGTAAGGGAACGAAGGGAGCATTCTGAGCCCGATTTTGTGCTATGCATTCCGCTGAACAGCTAGCATATCGTCTTATCGGTTGCCACGACAACTGTACTTCAATCAGGCAATTCAGGTTCATAACAGCGAGAATTAAACCATATTTGTATCTGTTGCAGTAAGTGGCATGATAAGTGTGCTTTCGACTGTCAGAATTATGAGGTTATTACTCAGAGAAGATGACGGATCGAGTTAAGTCTGCTTGGCATGCCTGCATTTCTTGCAGCGCCGGGTATCGCGGTCGACGCCGAGCTATGGGATACGCTGTTTGCTTAAGTAGATTCGGATCTCGGCACATTTCATTAGTCTCAGTCCATCATTGTGACACTTGTCCCCTCTCGAGACAAACACCAGACTCCTTCTTCGCTGTCGCGGTGACACGGCGAGCAAATATGACCCTTGTTTACTCGTGGAATATGGCGTAGTTAGCGTTTTAGATCTATGCAAGTGTAGCAGACCCACTTAAATGTTATATTCCACAGATAAAGACGACAAAGTCTACGGAATTTCCCTCCCAACATATGTAGGCTAAAGTTTCATTAACGATCGTGACCGGGTTATGTTGTAACCATTGAATTCAAACACGTGCAAAAGATTGTTATCTTTCAGGAAGTCGGAGGCTCACAGGACTAATACTTTAGTCGTTTCCAAATCTAAACTAGCATGGAAGCCTTTATGAAAGCCGAGGATTCCCAGTACAGATTTCACATGCCGTTCCCACGAGGCAAATGCTGCAACTCAGACAGTCGTTCCCCGAAGGGAAGGTCTCTCCCAGCGCGGCCGCAAGCACAAGGCCGGCAAGCAGATGGTCGCAGGCGGAGGAGAAGGGGAAGACCCGCATGCCCGGCCCACGAAAACACAGGAACGTTTTCAGGATTGCAGTTGTACGAATATTGTGCTGCGTTGTGCCCTCGCGATACCTTGGTAGCGATGCGGGCTTGCCGGCTGCACTCGCAGTGCTCACCTTTACACACCCAGTCCATGACCGGCTTTATTAAGTATGATTTTAGCTGCATGCTGATTTTTCGTATCATATTTCATTCTCAATTTCGCACGCGCGTTATCCTGACAAAGGCGCTGGCTCGGAAATCAGGTGCAGGGCTTCTACAATAAAATACATGAGACAATTACTTTCTACATTTTATACATTTCATTTTACTCAACCTGCCAGTCACGTTCGCAATGAAATAATGAGTCTCAAAGAAGCTGATAAGTGTCTGATTGTAGCACTCACGTTAAAAGGCTTCTTCTCGCTTTTTTGTTGATGTAATAAAGGCCGCATATTTTGTTAACGATCAAGAAACTAGATTGTATCCCAAGTTTTACTGGCATCCCGGCAATGCATTCGGCTCAGCTATAGCTCATCGAATATCCCAAGCCCTGCGTGGACGGTCTCCGTGCTTGCGTGAGGTAGGCTGGCTTCGTTACACCTGCTTGGCGGCGCGCGGGGATAAGGCTACCCGGCTGCCTGGCTGGACGGGCGGGGAAACGGACGCCGCTGTTGATCTATGCGGCTGTGCCCTTCCTCGTGACCTTCGCCAGCCATGTGCAGCGAAATTAATATTGCTTTATTATATTTGCTTATGCTCGTGGCCTCGTACACAAACACATTGTCAAGGAAATAAGTAAATCCGCGTGCGCACACACACTCGCGCGCGCGCGCACGTACTTTGAAATACATTCTTTCTCTCTTACACACACAATCAAATTATAACAGTGATAAGTGCGGTAACAGCATTTGGCTGAACGCGTTGCTAACATTTAGCTCCCAGGGTGTGTTGCATGCACTTGAAGCTATGAAGGAAAGTGGCCTCTTTCTTACGAGGATTTTGTGTCGTAAGTGCTCGTCTCGGGGCAAGTGGCGATAATGGCTGTTCATTTATCTTCTCCAAGTTATTCTATGTTTCTGATTTTATAATGCTGAGAATAAGCTTGGGCGCTTAGTAAAGAATACTGGAAACTAGCCAAGTCATGTTGGAAATTAAGAAAATGTTAAGATAGAGAATCGGAAAATTGAACGCAGGATACAATTAAAAAAGTTTTCCCCGACGCTTGCTTCGCATACTAAGGACTCGGGCGAGAGACGTGTGTCGAGGCAGCTTACTCCGGGAGCGGACCAGAGGCTTGCAGTGTCCCTCGTGTCACTTTCTCCCCGTTGCCCTCTTCCCCTGGCGACGCGCTCTTGACGATCGGGATTGCGAGGCTGCGCTGAAGCTTGGGCGCACGTGGCGGGAGTCGCGCGGCGCTGCCCGCGTTGCGCGCGATCAGTGAAGCGATTTGACGGCTTGCATGAGCCCGGCCGCCGAAGGAGAAAAACCGTGGTGTTACATTTGGGTGGATAAGCCGACGGTTTTGCACGAATTGTTCGCACTGCGCCATGTCATGTTTGAATGCCTCGGTGGATGTTGACTTGTGTATGTGTTTCGTTCTGTCGTTGGGGAAAGTGGTGGGTGTGTTGTAGTAGCTCGTGTGTGTGTGTGTGTGTGTGTGTGTGTTCACATAGAGGCAGAGTGCAGAGGCGTCAGCAGCAGCCATGACCTTCCATCCCTCTCTTGTGGTCCGCCCCACACCTTTCATTGTTTTTGTTCTTTTACACAAAGCCTTATCTCGCGCCCCAACTATGCCATTGTGGCCCTCCCCTCTATCCAACTGCCTTACAATGCAATCCACGCTATTCCACAGACACGGCCTCTATGCAGCCTTTCTACGAATGACTGCCATCACTTTTGTGTTACATTACACTGTAATCTTCCTCACCCTCATGAAGTAGCATTCACCGGTCGTCAACACGAATGTCACCATAACCTTTACAGCCCTACGTTGGAAGCCAGCTCTCTCTCGTAGTGTGTGGTCACTGCCTTTCCATATTTCATATACAGTCACAGTATTACTTGTCCCGTGCAGGTTGTTACTATGGCCTTCTTTATGGTCCATTCTGATCGAAGACCGCCTCCCCCCCCCCTTCGTCGCCGTCAGACAACAGGTGTGTGAAGTGACAGTGCGTGTGCTGACGTGCGAATGAGTACTGATGACGTGGCACATCAGGGCAGGCCGCTGCTTGGCTCGTTAGGTGCCAGTAATTAGGTAAAGCCGCATTCCAGTAGTGAACTTCCGCGTAATATCAGCCGCTGTTTCGTTGTGCAAAACGCCGCTGGTTCAGTGTTTTTGCTTGTTTGTTAGCTAAGAATGCCATAATTCAGCATGCACCCAATTCTTGCATGAGGCCACTCACAGGCCTTGTATACTTTTTAAGGGCTATTTTGTCAGTGAACACCATTACAGAATCTTTTGGAAGTGGAATTTGTCGAACAGCCTGCACAAACATTTCTTACGTCATCGCGACCGAAAGCGTTCTTGAAAACGATTTTCCCAACTCGAGCGAAGGTTTTCCCAATCAAACGTTCAGTGTAGACAACATGGCGGAAGGGAACCGACGAACAGTCGTTTCCTTGAGCAGTTTTACCAGCCTGGCGTAAGAAATCCTGGCCTGGGCTGCTCGCCAAACTTCACCTAATGTTTATGAAAAACTGCTGAACGCAAAACTAAACAAAGGAAAACCCTGAGCGTGTACTTAACGGGCATTATTGCCGTTTTTTTCCAGGAACAAAGTGAAGTGATGACAGAAAACACACTATTAACTTAATAGTGTAAATCACTTAACAGCGAACAAAGAGCAGCAGAGCCAAGGTCGACACGCGGTGAACGAATATAGATTTTTCCCATATCATTTCTTTGTTTTCGAGCGTGTCTCTTTATCTCGGCGTGCGAGTGTGCGTGCGCGCGGGCCGAGTGGCCGGCGTGTGCGAGGAATGCGAATGAGGTCCCGACCCCGTGCGGCGCCCGGGCCGTCGTGAAGTGATGTCGCTGTTGAAGAAAA
>NC_051387.1:32466462-32468962 GCF_015228065.2 Penaeus monodon | reverse complement strand
GATAAAAGGCGTGTTTGCTCATGTTAGATATAAAGCTCGTAATAAGATCCAGATTTGAACGCGGCTTCATGTTGAGCGCGAGAGGGCGTGCCAGAGAGCAGGATAACACCGCGATATGGGACGCTACTCCTTATGCTACGTGCTAGATCTGTGCACTTGTTGCTGATTAATCAAGTTGTCTGCGGGCAAAAAACAGGTCCTCATGAGAGCTGTCTTCGCTATTATTGTGTATGAGCGTTATCAACTGCGATTATGCAATTAGGGGTGTTTTTTTTCTTTTTGCATCAATTTAGGGACAGCGGCGTTGGTGGTCTCGCAGTTTGGGGAGGGACAAAGGAGTTTTCTCTCAAAAGGAGATAATGCCTGGACGAATTGAGTAAGTGTGCATCTAGAACAAAGTGGTACTTGGAGTTCTTGATAACATCGTCTCCTCGCCATTGCATTTTCATCTAAGCAGCAGTTTTGAGGTCATGAGGTCGGGCGCCGTCTAGAGCTGCGAACTTTTTTATTATGGGAATCTGACCAACACATTTTCTAATTAATATTTTTAAACTACGACAGTTGCTTTAGATATATGCAACCATAGTAAAACGCTGATTAACTGCCATAGATTCAGATAATTAGTGTCATAATTGCGTCATAAGATGCTGATTTATCTAAAGGAGAATCAAGTAATTACGTTAATGAAACTGTTAATGCAGTTCGTGTATTTAGCAGACACTATTTGCTTATATATGCCCATTGAATATATGTACTGCGACCTACTGTAAATTGCTCTGGACTGCAGGTCGCTGCCTATGCCGTATTATTAGTAATGATTCTAGCACCTTAGTCGGCTTACTGGAGGCGTAGCTTCACTTCCTGACACTTCCTGCCGCGTGGTGTCAGGGCTGCGAGCGTCGTCCCGCCCACGCACTTGCCACTTGGCCGCCGCGCCCTCGGCCCGCCCATCCCACACCCGCCCGCGTTCACGTGTTGCCTAACTGATGCTTATGGCCCGGCGTGACGGGAAGTCCAGATTGGTTATGGCTGGAATGAAGCGCATTTTTTCAGCAAGCACAGTGGGCGTGTTGTGGGGCGCCCTCGCCCGTGATCGCCGCCCAGGGCCAGGCGACGCCGCCGTACTTGTGAGAACCAGGTTAGGAATTCTGACTGGTCGATGTGGAGCAATGACGTCACGTTCATCCCATTAAGAGTTCACTGTAGTCGTTGTTGCTGTCATTAATTACATTAGTGTCTGCGAGTGATCTGATACCTTATGAATGATATTAACGGATTTTTTTTCTTTTTCTCTTTCAGGTAAGATTTTTTGATGATGGTCGCACTTACGGAGAGGAAAGGTAGGTTTTATGGTGTCACTATGATGGCCGCCCCCCCCCCTTCCTCTCCCTTCCTACCCTTCACTCTGTCGCTCTGTCTTTGTCAGTTTTCGCACTTTCCGCCGGGCGCCAAACCCTTGCAGAAGACCGCCGCCTTTCATTTCCTCACTGCTGGGCCAAGTGCCTTTGTCCTGGCGTCCCCTACATTATACCCTCTCTCCCTCTGCCCCCTTCCCCCTCTGGCTCCTCTCTTCCCCCGCCATAGGATCTTAATAAGTGCCGGCCCCTCCCATAGATGCGGCCGCCCGGAAGCAAGTTATTGTGGAAGAGTTGTGAGTTGTTCGGGCAAAGGCTGGTGCGTCATAATCCTGGATTTTAATGTGGAACCGCTACCAATATGCACTTCCCTGCATAGGTGTGATTTTACCATTTGGAAACCTAACTCCATGCCGCAGGACTCGAATATATAATTTTCAGGTGCCATCATCAGTCAAGGCCTTCATGAGGGCGTGCCTTGCATGGCCCGGGTGCCACTCTATGGTAACAGTGTCATCCGGAGTGTTCCCTTACGTGGTGACAGCGCCACTAACATGCGCATCCTGCCGCATTCTGTGCCCACCATTCGTCTGCAGTGTGCTCGTTCTTTTTGCCACATATTTGTTTATGTTTATATTCTATTTTATGTTTATATATTCCTCTTCGTGTCTCCTCTTTGGCCTTTGTCTTTTGTTTCTCACCTTTCC
Source organism: Penaeus monodon (assembly GCF_015228065.2). Classification (NCBI taxonomy): domain Eukaryota; kingdom Metazoa; phylum Arthropoda; class Malacostraca; order Decapoda; family Penaeidae; genus Penaeus; species Penaeus monodon. The sequence goes on along the minus strand of NC_051387.1, from coordinate 32,466,900 downwards.
TTGAGTCCGATTTTTTTTGTTTTCGCACAGATAGCTTTGTGAATATATCCGACTTCGTTTCAGCATCCATGTTTTCCTTTTTGCCGTCCGCGTCAAGGACTGATTGTGAGGGTGGTCAGTGTGGTTTCCAGTGTCTTCGATGGGGAGACTGACAGCTCCACGTGCATGCCTTGTCCTCTGGGAATGCGATAAGGGAACCTGACTTTTTCGAAACTGTGCAGTTTTTGGGTTAGGACAATCTTTGGGCTATGTAATCGAATATATCATTGTCCTTAGGACCTCTCTTACCTCTGTAGATTGCACGAACCTTTCTGATACAATAGCAGATTACATGATAAGGCATTATTCGGAATGCCTTCAGACACTGAAACATCAAACCAGCACCTAATGCGGGCACTAAACTGTAAATGCAGTTTGGAAAAATAGATTGGTCAGGTA
>NC_051387.1:32446462-32456462 GCF_015228065.2 Penaeus monodon | reverse complement strand
GACTGGTACAAGATTACGTATTAAAGTTCAATACGGCATTGCAGTACCGTGATTTCTCATAATTATATGGTGAATCATTAGGTTCTTTTTTCAGTGTATATAAAAAAGCCGTAAACTCGAATATTAATGTGTATCGCCCTTTTCTATTCACATTAAATGAATTTTAAGGTAGTTCGTAAAGACATTGCTTTAGCCTGAACTTGACTAGCCTTGTGCAGTATCGCGACGGGACAGCATTGCATATGCCATCTTGGTCACCCGTCAACACCTATAGTTACGAGTGCAAGGTGATGATAATGATTGTCATTATTATTGTTGTTGTTATTATTAGTAGTATTATTATCATCACCATTATCATCATCACCATCATCATCACCATTATCATCACCATACCACCACTATTATCATCATCATCATCATCATCATCATCATCATCATCATCATCATCATCATCATCATCATCATCATCATCATCATCATCATCATCATACCATCATCATCATCATTACTACACCACCATCATCATCATCATCATCATTATCATTACTATACCACCATCATCATCATTATCATCATCATTACCACACTTATTCCGTGTATGTAAAGTTAGGGAACATTCGTCGAGCGCTGTGTTCATCCACTGACTCCCACGGACGGTCGTTTTTGTTATCGAAGCACGAGCTTGAATAGGGCAAGGCTTACCGTGGGAGTGCACGCGATTGCTTGGAGGGGAGTGCTGGTCGTGTAGGCGCCACGTGCAGCTCTACCACTTAGCGTTCTCTGAGATCGCAGCAGCGGAGCCCCGCCTTAGCAGATAAGGAACATAACGCGACCGGGAGAAAATATGATGCATTGGCGTTCATATTTTTTATGTAATGCCTTTTTTGACTGAGAACTTGCTTATCAAATTCCTATGAAACATACTGATCTTGCCGCCCCAGCCATCCAGTGAGTATATTGCGGGACCATCCCCAGAGTCCTGGCCTTTGTCTCTGTGTTTTGTGCCTTAACTCGGCAGTGATGAGCCAAAGCATCGTGCGAAGTGGCTGCTCTACCTCTCTGTTACGTGGATCCGAGGTTATCTTCGTTTTCGCCGAGCAAACTTTTAAAAATTATTTAATGTTGTCTGTTTAAAATATGTTGTCATTGCATTTAGGTCTTTGGTGTTTTGCGAAGCACTAAAACGAACTCAAAAATGTGTGTGTGTGTGTGTGTGTGTGTGTGTGTGTGTGTGTGTGTGTGTGTGTGTGTGTGTGTGTGTGTGTGTGTGTGTGTGTGTGTGTGTGTGTGTGTATTTACATATATATATATATATATATATATATATATATATATATATATATATATATATATATATATTTATTTATTTATTTATTTATGTAAGTATGTATTTATATGAATGTTGTGTGGTGTGTGTGTGGTGTGTGTGTGTGTGTGTGGTGTGTGTGTGTGTGTTATATATATATACATATAGAGATATATAGATATATATATATATATATATATATATATATATATATATATATATATATATATATATCATACATAATATATATATATATATAATATATATATATATATATATATATGTATATATGTATTGAAGCAAACAGTAGTATTCATTATATTTTGTATAATAATAAAATACAATCGAACTACTGTTCACAACAGTTAATATTAAATAACTTCTCTTCTCATGCAATAAACCTTTCAGGGTCACTTTAGATCTTGCACGGGATAAATACTATGCTTGCTTGCACTTGGTGGCACAGAAACATACTCCCGCCATGTTAGTTATCTCGACGCGTCCCTGTCCTCGCTGAGTCGTTTCAAAGACCGAATTATAATATACAAACACCACTCCTGTGTAACTTCGGTTTTTTACGTAACCCGCACAGATGTCCTTGCTGTACGTAAATTGCTTATTTGTTTATTCAGCATAAGGATAGCACAACCTTCACGTGCTAGGAAATTTTATTAACCAAAGTCATACATATTTGCCGGTGCGTCGATTGTAAATATTGATGTCTCCTTCCCGGGAAAGACTCGGCCCTTGCGCACTGCCGCGGCGTCTATCATCCGCCTCGTTGTGCGCTGGCCGTGTTGTGTGCTGACTCTGACCATGTTGCTTGTAAGGTTATACGTCTAAATTACGAGACATTTGGTTTTTTGAGTAAGCTAATAAAGTTTAACCAGACCGTTAAGTCCGCGGTAATATTTATGGACTTTTTTGTATCGCCAGAAAAGTTTTGATAAGTGCATAAAGCGGAGAAAGTTCATGAGGAGAGTCAATGTTCAACAATACAACTTCACTCAGGCTTTGTATCTTGTGTTTGCCTTAGCCAATATGTCGAGAATAATGTTATCTAGCACTTTATTTCACAAATAGACGTGAAGTTCTTTGAGAATGTAGGAACATTTCTGTAGTCAACGCAGCAGCAAATTACGTTTATTTTGCCGAATTATTTTATCAGTATTTGATGTTTTGCAAAACGAAAGTCGTGTTTGCCCAGAAATTGTGAGCGAGATCATGCAAACCAATGAAGGCACTGCATTTCATTGTGAAGACAAAAAAAAATACAGAGAGAGAGGGGGGACAGAGGAGACGAGAGGGAGAGAACGAGAGAGAGAGAGAGAGAGAGAGAGAGAGAGAGAGAGAGAGAGAGAGAGAGAGAGAGAGAGAGAGAGAGAGAGAGAGAGAGAGATTGTGAAGCGTAGTTCAGAAGCCAGATAAAGTACGAACACAAACGAACATTGTGTTCTGTGAATTTAGTTTTATTACGAAGACACCGAAAAGGTCTCGGTGTCGGCACAGAATGACCAGATGCAACTCGTAAAGTAGCATCAAATAATGAAGCTCATGTCTGCCGCTGTGACAGGCAGCCCAAAACAAGCGACGAGGCGAATCCCACGAAGCGATAAGCTGAAGCGCAAGATCAGCGCCATGCATCAACTGCAAGCGAGCGCAAGGCCGACACGCTGCAAGGGCGCGACACATTGACCGCCAGATAATATATCCCGCAGCGCTTGACTCCGAGTTTAATCCTCCTAGGTGGCAATTTACAAATTAAGTCGCCGTCCCAGCCAGTTCGCATTAGTTGGTGTTTGGGCCATCGTATCTTATCCTGTGCAAGAGGCGTGAAGGTGCTGCACGGGCAGCGCTAGAGATTCCAAGTGACTTTCGCCGTCTGGGTTTGCTTTGTAAAGGCTGATCGGGCATGGCGTTCACTGTGATCACAAGCGTCTATTCTGTGACGATCGCAGTTGCTGTGTGTTCGTCTATGGCTCAAGTTGCCTAATTATGGTGCTGGGCAAAATTCTCGTAAAAAATGCGATAAAGGCGGAGGCAGTGAAATTTCTTCGCGTCGCCGCCAGAGGACCTGCTACTTATCACCAACACTCGTGAGATAAATCGCGAGGGCGTACTTTGACCTCGGGATAAATCACTCTAATTGGAAGTCTAATTAAGCAGCCTTCGCAGCGGCGGCGTACGGGGAAAGACATAGTGCCGCCGAGGCCCTGTTCGAGGAGTTACGAAGAGGTTCTGGAGACCCTGACACTTGATACGCCAAGGACTGAGGGCTGCCTGGCGGATTTATTTAGCATTGATTATAGAATCCTTCTAAAACTGGTCGGATAACTCGCGCTGGTTATAGTGGTTGAGTTCCTGCGGTACAGGTGCTGGTCGATTTTTCATCTGGGTGTTCCATTTCTGATATCTTGTTGAGATCATTAGGGATGGAGTGGAATTATCACACCATGACTAATTAATTTCTTTTCCATTCGCCGAAGAAATGGCTGCGGTCACCGCACTTTTCGCATTAGATAATGTAGCGGAATCAAACATTTGTCTAGCGGAAGGAATTTGCAAGTAATAAATAGGATCTGAAAGATAACAGGACCTCGAAAACAGAAGAGAGCGAGTGAGATCAGTTCTGGGAAGTGTCGCCACCGCGGTGTAGCGTTTCTGTGTTGCTACTTCCACCACGAAGCCGCCGCAGCTGCTCCATGAGATGTGGATCTGCTTAATTAAGGACGAGGCATCATCACGTCTAAAGGGAGGAGGAGAGGGCGGGGCAGAGGGGCACGTATGGGGAGGGGGGTTGGAGGGGCACGTAGAAGTAGAGGATATGGGGTCACGTAGGGTGGGGGGCATGTAGGGCAGGAGGTATGGCGGGGGCATGTTGGGCAGGGGATGTGGAGGGCGCTTAGTGGCAGGGGTGAGGGGGCACGTAGGGTAGAAGGTTTGATACAATTAAAACTGATGAAACTTGACCGCTTAAACCACTTAATACCCAGATGGAAGAGGGTTGAATGCGGGCCTGTAACATAATATTAATGAAAGAGACGCGGCCTTTTCGTGTCGGGGATCGTAATAAGTGAATTGTGAATTTCAGATTGTTAAAGCGTAAAATGTTAAGAACAGATAACTAGAACAGACAACATTGTCTTATGAGCTGTCATATCATCTCATGTCGCAGCGTAACATCTGGTCGCAGTGAAGCAGAAACCGATACTTCACACTGCAAGAAAACACTGATCATGTCGCGTGTTCCAGTGATGGGGCCTTGATGGTCCTGTTTGCGCGCGCGCACGCGTATGTGTGTGTTGTGTGTGTGTGTGTGTGTGTGTGTGTGTGTGTGTCTGTGTCTGTGTCTGTGTCTGTGTCTGTGTCTGTGTCTGTGTCTGTGTCTGTGTCTGTGTCTGTGTCAGTGTCTGTGACTGTGCTGCATGTGTGATTTTGCATTATAGGGGCAGTGTGTAGTAAATAGCGTTAGTGTTTAGTATTTGTGGCAGAACTACCCAAGAGTGTCACGGAGGACTTCAAGTTGCACGAGAGAATTGTGTTCTGCGTCTGCCGCCATGATGATGTGCGAGGCAGGACGCCAGGGTTGTGACACGGCCTGCTCGTAATGTGTGACATCAGTTAGCGTCGCGGTGAAGATGTCAAGCGCTCTGTCAGTATGAGGCGTCGCCAGGCGGCGTTTCTAGAGCGACTGTGTGCGCACAACTGGGAGAGAGAATTTCGGTATGCTTGTTTGGTTCTAAGGCAGGCACATCCGATTCCATCGGACGTAGGGTGTTATTGCGTGGGCGTGGGAGCCAAAGGTCCGGCTTCATCACCAAGCCGCCCACTGTTGCTACTGTAACTGGATATTGACTCAAGTCGGCTTTTTTTGCAGCGAGCATTGTCGGGTGGCGGTCGGGGCGGACGGCTCGCGGAGCCTTGAGTTCTTTATCTTTACGTTCTCAGTAACAATTTGTGCCAGTTTTATGGCAAGCCTATTTGTTTGGCCCACTTTAATGTCCCGAATAAAAAAGTGTTTAACCCGATGCAGTCGTTCAGCAGAATGGCGGCCGGACCTTTTTTCTCTCGCATAAAATATCCCCAAGGCACACAATGCAGGCGATTGCATTATGTTCACACTGGGCGAAATATTGCAGCATCATTCGCTTCATCTCTGCTGCAATTGCCTTGCTTCGACTATGACGTTAAGGTGCCAATTATATGCACTGACCCAGTGCCGCCTTCGAGCGACGCACACAAGTTAATATGCGAGCGCCGCTGCCCGGCCGTGGGCAGGCGCCGAGCAGATGTCCTTCGTGCAGCCTCCTGCATCCTGTCTTCAGTCACGCTTTATGGAAACGAAAGTCGGATCATCATGCATCGTTGTTTTCTTGCAGAGAGATCCAATGTGCAAAAAGGCATGGGGAGGTTTTACGAAAAATAATACAGAATATGATCAGTAAATAATTGAGGAGAAGGTGTATGGCAGTGTATTTGAGCGGGATGGTGAAAGGGAGGGTGCCTTGGGAGGGATTGGGGGAAAGAGTCAAGAGTTCTTTACACCCCAAGCATATGCATGCTTAGAGACTGTGCTCGGGTCTTCCATAATGCCAGCAGTGTAATGACGGGGCTGAACTTTCATTGCAACATTCTAAATCTGTTGTCCCTTCCTTGTGCAAGACCCGCGACTTATGAGCCTCGGCCGCCACCGCCCACGCACTCAGATCCTGTCTTGTGGGTGAGGGGCGTGTAGGGTTTTGGAAATACGATATTTCACAGTCTCAGGCACATTTGTTATGTGTCATTTTCACGGTCCCTTTTATTGGTTTTATAAGGTGGTCTTGCTGTTGAATGCAGGAGTAAAACCACCAATCAGTGTATTTGAAGGCTGAGCAGCGACCACAATGTGCCAAGTGTGACGGAAAGAGAGGAAAGAGAAAGGTTAATAAAAAAACGTTTTGAAAGTGAGTAGAAAGCGGCGGAGCAACAAGTATCCTTTCCTGGTAGCAAGGGGGAGGGGCACAGGCGGTTGGTGGACAGGTGTTACGCGGCCGGAACGATGGATACGCAGACGGATAAGGGACAGCTTGGCCAGCTGGGGGGATCATCACAGGAGATAAGTTAGTTAGGGAGATAAGAATGTCGTGGGCTAAATTGGACGTTGATGCACAGATTAGATGTGCGGCTTAGGGGGGTTGATGAATAGATGGATAAGAGTGACGTGTGTGGGACTGACGGCTCGGGGGTACGGATGAGGATAAGGCTCTCCTTTTCGAACCCAAATGTGCGGTTGAAGTTCCTAACGTCATCCGTTACCGATGATGCCCTTCATCTCTGCCAAGTCTACCGACCCGAATGTAGACACAGGTGTGGAAAGAGGATGCGGGTGTAGGAGTGTGTGTGTGTGTTTATTTATAAAAAGAAATGTTATTTTCATGTTGTATTTAAGCATGGATTTTTATCCAGACAAAACGCACCTGATACTAAAAGACCATTTATGTGAGAGTTTACTGACGTTGCTAATTTAACAATTACTGTTAATTAGATTGAATGCGTGAGTTGTTAATGATCACACTGTTGAGTAAATGGCAGAAGTAATTTGTTCTCTCTCTCTCTCTCTCTCTCCCTCCCTCCCCCCCCTCCCCCCCTCCTCCCCCTCTCTCTCCCCCTCTCCCGCTCCCTCTCTCTCTCTCTCCCCCTCTCTCCCCCCTCTCTCCCTCCCTCCCTCCTCCCTCCCTCCCCTCCCTCGCCTCCCTCCGCTCCCTCCCTCCCTCTCTCTCTCTCTCTCTCTCTCTCTTCCTCTCTCTTTTCTCTCTCTCCCTTTCTCTCTCTCTTTTCTCCCTCCTCTCTCTCCTCTCCTCTCTCTCTCTCCTCTCTCCCCTCTCTCTCTCTCTCCTCTCCTTTTTCTCTCTCTCTCCCCTCTCTCTCTCTCTCTCCTCCCCCTCCCCTCTCTCTCCTTCCCTTCTCTCTCTCGTCTCTCTCTCTCTCTCCTCTCTCTCCTCTCCCCTCTCTCTCTCTCCCTCTTTCTCTCCCCCTCTCTCGTTCTCTCTCTCTCTCTCCTCTCTCCCTCTCCTCCTCTCTCCTCTTTATCTCTCTCCTCCTCCTCTTTATCTCTCTCTCTCTCTCCTCTCTCTCTCTCTCTCTCTCTCTCTCTCTCTCTCCTCTCCACCCCCCACCCCCCCCCGCACCCACCCCACCACACACCCACTACACTCTCTCTCTCTCTCTCTCTCTCATTCTCTCTCTCTCTCTCTCTCTCTCTCCTCTCTCTCTTCTCTCTTTTACTCTCTCTTCTCTCTCTCTCTCTCTCGCCACTCCGCTCTCTCTCCACTCCACTCCTCTCTCCTTCTCTTCTCTCTCTCTCCCTCTCCCTCTCCTATCTCTTCCTCCTCTCCTCTCTCTCTCTAACCTCTCTCTCCTCCTCTCCTCTCTCCTCTCTCTCTCTCTCCTCTCTCTCTCTCTCTCTCCTCTCTCTTCTCTCTCTTCTTCTCTCTCTCTCCCTCTTCTCTTCAAACTCTCTCTCTCCCCCCCCTCTTCTCCGCTCCCTCTCTCTCTCCTTCTCTCTCTCTCTCTCCCTTCCCTTCTCTCCTCTCTCCCTCTCCGTCTCTCTCTCTCTCTCTCCTCCCTCTCTCTCTCGCTATCTTCCCCTCTCTCTTCCCCCTCTCTCTCTCCTACTCCTCTCTCTCTAACGCTCTTCTCTCTCCGTTTTCTCTTTCTCTGTCTCCCTTCTCTCTCTCCCTTACCTCCTCTCTCTTCTCCCCCCTCTTCTCTCTCTCCCCACTCTCTTTTCTTCTCTCTCTCCTCTCCTCTTCCTCTCTCTCTCTACTTTCCCCTCTCTCTCTACGAATCTCTCTCTCTCTCTCTCTCTCCCTTTCTCCCTTTCTCCTCCCCTCTCCCCTCCCCCTCTCCCCTTTCCTCTCTCTCTCCCCTCTATCTCCCTCTCTCTCCCTGTCCCTCCCTCCCCCCTCCTCCTCCCTCCCTCCCTCCCTCCCTCCCTCCCTCCCCCCCTCCTCCCCTCTCCCTCTCCCTCTCCCTCTCCCTCTCCCTCTACCTCTCCCTCTACCTCTCCCTCTACCTCTCTCTGCCTCACTCTCTCAGTTTTTTCTCTCTCCCTCTGTTCTAAAGTTCATGGCAATAAGAATTATGTTCTCGACACGTATGGAAACGCGCAACATGATCGAACAAGCGGCGTTGACCTGCGGCGTTCATTTGAATGCGAGCGGAAAGCGGCTGATGATGTCACTCCTTGATCTCCGCATAATACCGTTTTCACAACTGCTTGCCGTTCGAAACCTATGACATCATCTTGGCTTTCCGTCCGTTTTTTACAGTGTGTATATATATATACCTAGAGCGAAACGTAAACGAAAATCATGTAGTATATAGCCTACTGACGTATCTTAAGGAGTGTTAAAGTTCCATTTAAAAAGCAAGCTGAGACATGCGAAACGTTGAGCCGCTCCGTAACTCTCGCCCGCGTGCATGACGTCATCTTGACGACGGTTAGACGTTAACAGGTGGGCAAGTAAGGCTGCCAATGACAATATATACGTAAACTTATTATTCAAAACCTTACCTTTTATTCGCTGTACTTAATTGATCTCTGAAATGAGCATGCTAAGTGCACATCGAAAATTTGATCCAAGTTTATCGCCGTGCGTGTGTTTTCTAAAAGTCCATTTATTGCTACACGTTCTGGCTTCGAGCGCGAGATACAAACGTCGACGGCGGCGACGCCCCACATCTGCTGGCGGCATCGTGGAGTCAGCATGGCTCTTATTCACTGGGTCTAGAATCAGTAGATATAGTAGTGTTCCACGCGTTTCCGATATTTTGTGAACTAACTATGGAACTTTTCATATATTTGCTTATGAAGTGTGCTGTCAGAGATTTTTTGGTCAACGTCATGTCACTTTGTGTCTTCTTTTGGGACGTATTCAGGTAAGAGTTTGTTGATTGTAAGTGCACATGCAATCTGAGATCTGCTCTTTGCATGCACGAACCACATCCCGGCCGTGACAGTCCGACCGCGCACGCTGATTCTAGGATCGCGTGGCTGTTATACGCGCTTCGGACTGTGATTTTTAGTACGAGTAACAAGCAGTCGGTATAATATGCATTCATGGTCTCTTTGAACGTCTGATTCTAGCGTGCCAGGCCCCCTTGCCCAGGATGAGCTGGGTGACGGGGGTGCCCGCCACTCAACCATTGGACGATCTCAGGTGACGCGTGCGCAACTCTTTGTTTATCTTCCATTTAATAAACGCCTTGTTAGTCATATGATCGCAGCGTGTGAGAGGCGGGGGAGAGGCGGCGCTGCAGGCCCGGCGGGGCTGTGACCCTCATCAGAGCGTGATGGATCGGAGGACAGCCAGGAAATCAACGGCCAGGCCGTTCGTCAGTGAGGATGCTGCTCCGGGGACTCGAGTGGGGAAGTAATGCGAGATGCTTGTTAGCTTTGTTTTTGCACCTGGTTGTCTGAAGCATTTATGATTTGCTGTCTGTAAAGGCAAACAGACACTTACAAACTAGCATTCTCGTTAATAACTGCGAAGTCATGTCTATCTCGACGGAGAGTGATAAACTCTTGTTTCTGTCATGACACCACAGGTTCCTGGGGGATGGCTAGAAAGTACCACGCAAAATAAGCATAACAAGAATGCACCACGACTTTTATACTAATGGAACAAAACGTTTTCTGTTTGCTTCAGC
>NC_051387.1:32431462-32441462 GCF_015228065.2 Penaeus monodon | reverse complement strand
ATCTATTTATTTATTTGTGTGTGTCCAAGTTTGCGTACATGTGCGCGCGCGCACGGGCACGTAAAAAAAAGCCAGACGGCACCCCAGGGAGAGGGTATATACAGTGCGTCTGTCGGTGAATGTGTGTGTGTGTGTGTGTGTGTGTGTGTGTGTGTGTGTGTGTGTGTGTGTGTGTGTGTGTGTGTGTGTGTGTGTGTGTGTGTGTGAAAGGGGCGTGGCGCAGCGGTGTGAGGGGTCGACATGGCGTCGGACACTGCTCTCATTATTCCATTACAACGTTCCTGCAAACACCATATGCAATGCTGCAAGAGGGACGTGGCAGAGGGGCGGAAGAGGGCGCTTGCCTCAGCGCAGAGGAGAGAGACATGATAGGAGTGAAGTCTGAAAGAATAAAACAAAAACAGGCAAAGGAAATGAGATAGAACAAGCGAAGAGTCGACGAAGAATCAGTTAAATGTGATGCTGTTGTGAGATATGCATATAAAGCCTGGCTTACCGACGGAGGATAAGGTTGCAAGAATGGCAGAGAAAAGGGTTAAGCATGCTGTTTGTCTTTTATGCCTGGATAAAAATGCTTTATCACTAAGAAATAAACAATAAATTATGCAGTTGTGTCAGATATCTTAAGAAGGGCAAATAGCTTCGCCATGCGCGTATGAATCAGACAAGCGGTGGCTTGTCTTGATGGAAACGAATGATTTGACATGTCAAATTCTCCTTCCAGTAGGGAATATCACTTTACATTAGTATTTTCTGCGTCTGTATTTTGTGCCTTGCTTAATTAAAGGGGACTAATTATTTACGTGTTTCTTTCCAAGCAGAATATAGATGATAATTTTATCTTCTTGATAGTTGGTAGCATCCATGAATATTTCCTCCACTCGCAGGCGAACAAGTACACAGACCTGCACAGTGGCAAAGCAGCTCCGCCGCGCGGCTCCCATAACCTTGCAGCACTAACGAAGCCTGAATGATTACAGCCCAAGCAGCAGGAAAGAGCCCATAACCTCTTAATTCGTGATTGTGTGGAGAGCGCGGCGCAGGGAATCGAGTGCCGGGTTGCTGTTCCTCCTGTAGAGTTGCCTGCTTGTCGGATGCTTGCGGTGCTGCCTCCTGTTTCCCTAGCTTGCTGTCTAGCATGGGCCGCTTCCTGCCTCGCTGGCCGTGTCGCGATCCCTCTGCCTCATTGACGGGACTCAACAGAATGATGAAGGGGATGTTTATAGTATAAATAAGAGTGCATTGGCGAGAGTGACGTCGAATTTAGCGCCGCCGACAATTGGTAGACTCATGGGGACAATCAAGGCCCAAGGTCACCACCAGGCCTCGCCGCCGCCGCCGCCGCTGCTGCTGCTGCACTTGCTGTGTCAGCCACTCCCTCAAGCCTCCGGCCTCGCCCTTGTCTTATTGGCGCCTTCGGAAATGTCTTGCCCATCTCTCGGTCCCGAGTCACGCCGCCCGGTTTCGCTCTTGGCGTGACCTTTCAAGGTCGTTCTGAGTTCAGTGGCAAATTGATTCGGGGGAAATGCCAAGGTAGCACAAGGTGCGTGGCCGAAGAAGTGCTGACAGCAGACATTTCCGAGGCTCTTCTGCTTGGCGCAGCAGGCAGAAGGCAGTGCAATGTCAGCGCTCCCCCTGCCATGCGTCCAGACGCCAGAGGCATAGGCGTTCCGTCGAGCCGGATGCTATAATAATACACTTGTGCTAATGTGTAGCGGAAATGTGGATGATGATACGGGATTGTATCATTGTGGCGAGAATGATTGTGTAGCGGCGGAGCACACGGAAGTCCGATCGCTGTACCAAAACCTCCTGGGAACTAAATTGTAATCCTAATCAGATATGATCGATTTAAAGTCGATAATTTAAAGTCATTTTCATGAAACATGTCTAAGGATATAATTTCAGGAAGCCATCGATATACGTTGAGTCACCCCAAAAATACGGAAGCCGCGTCCGCTGCCCAGCCAGGCTTGATAAATGACACCGTTGACAGATCTGTTCAGATGAAAGGTCAAGTAAATGCTGGGTGAATGGTATACCGCAGCGCTCCACGAGCACCAAGGCCGCGCCCTCTACGTGTCTTCGTGAATTCACATGCAAAGGAAACCGGCCAATTGTCTGCAGGACTAAACCTTGGAAATAATGGCATTTACAAGTGAGAAAGAAGTTTAGATCTAGAGCTTAGGGGTAGGTAGAGGGGAGTCTGAAGGGAATGGGAGAAAATAAAGGACAGGGAGATTGAAAATTTACCTTTAATGAAAGAGACGAAACATTACTTGCGATTTCTACATTCGGTAATAATTATAAGGAAAACGGTCTTTAGACACAAGCGATGATTTATGTCCCCGAAGGTTGAGAGCGATTGGCAAGGGTCGAGTCTTGAATGCTTCGAGTTTGCGGCTTGCAAGTCACAGAAGGAAGCCTCGCTAGACCAAGGTTATGCGATTGTAAAAGAGAAGCCAAGAATGAAAGGTGTAATTATAGTAATACAGCTCTGAATTCAAGACTTGTGCTTCCTTTTCCTTGTTCTTTTAAATTTTAGATTTTGAGTTTCATGCTTGCTACGATCAATCTTAAGGATTAACTTCTTGCGCCCGTCATTTATGATAGCTGCCACCAAAGCCCGGCGTTGGCGTGAACCGAAGTCCCTGCCAGGTTTATTATTTAGTTGCGCTGCAAATAAATCCAACCCATTTCCGCTTCCTTCCTGCAGTCACGTCCGCGTGTCGTTTCCCTTCGACTATTGCGATTTATGGATGTCCTTGACCTAGGGGGTGCAGGCGGACCTTTCGTGGATCACAGTGTGTAGGAAGCCCTTCTGACTGGGGTGCAGGATCATCCAAACAAGGTAAAACCATAAGGAATCGTGTCGGGGATTAAGGCTCGGTGCGGCAGGATGAAGGATAGGCTCGGCAAAACGGGCCATAATCTTTAACAAAAGGAGGATGATTCGTGATTTTGCATTTGTGATCCCAACAGGATGACAGGCCCAGTCACGATTAATTCTCAGAAGTCAGATTGAAGTGTTAATCACCCGATGCTATGGAATGATTTAGTGACGAGGTACAACAGTAGAAGTATTCCTCTGACCTTTGGTTTCATTACTTTGCATTTCGTGACACGAACTCACTCGCGTGTTCGTCGACCTGTTAATTAGTGCAAAGATCTCCTCAGCCGGTAGTTTGGACTCAGTAGTTCTGTTCCCAGGGCGCGATCAGTATTTTAGGTCCAGCCCGTGTGCGTGCCCGGCGCGGCTCGATGGTCCCCGCCCAACATACACAAGTCTTCTGTCGTCGCACCACCTGTCCGCGCTTTTTGCACCGCCCACTACGCCGAGACTGACATGCCAGTGATTATCACCTTTAGCTCGTGATGATATATATTTTTCTCTTCATTTATTCGTCTTTTACAGCATGAATTTAGATTTGAATGTGGATTATTTTAGTCACTGCATCTAGCATTACCTGTATTGTCATTTCGCTCGACTTTTCCCCCAGCGTTGGATTTCGGCCCCGCCCCCACCCCACCCAGGGCAGACGCGGGTGTGGGCGAGGTTTGCGGGCGAAGCCAACACACCTTGAGGGATGGGAACAGGTGGCGCTGGCGGAATCAGCGCTTGCGTAAAGACATACATTATTAGAGTAGCAGTATGCAAATATTTGGTACACTGAAATATGAATTAAATCGTAGAAATATCGATCAAAGTGTTATCAGGCCTCAGTGGGAACATGTTTAGAAAACTGATACATTTTTGACGGATCAACTTTAACTCGAGTTCGCCAGGTTTCGCCCGCCACCAGGCCTCGTCACGGAGCACAAGTCCTGCTTGACCTCTTTGCCCTTTCGTATCACCGTAGACACCGCCGGATCGTATCATTCCTCTTCCTTCGAGCCAGAGTTTCTTCCCGTTGGTGTTTTTTCGAAGGTGCGTCTGTTAGGGAGGGGAGGCTCCCGGCGAGAGGAAACATGATCCGCGTTTAGGAGACGGAACGGACAGTTGGGTGATAACGATCATCTCGTGCCCTTCTTGTCTGTCATTCTGTAGCACGTTTTATCAGTGAACTCTTGCTGGTAGAGTAAGGTGTTGAGATTTAGGTTTATTATTTATATTGATATCTATTGAGGTACTCATAACTTCAAGACAAAAGTGATGCATTGCGATCCCAGACAGCAAAGAAAATGTAGTGTAAAGTCTGTTGCTATGATGTTCAACCATATCGCCTTTAACACCTTAGTCGTACTCTGACTACCATAAATGAGAATTATTCGGCAACTTATACATAAAACAGCACTTAAAAGCGATTTATGGCCAACTCCCTTTGGAAAACACCTACTCGACATGCCGGGCCAACGAGGGTCATCGACGCGGGCCGTAAAGGGAAGAGCGGGAAGCGCACGACACCCCCGTCACCGGCCAGGACCGTAAACATGGACAGTGTCGGAGGCTGAGTGTTTGTTACCCACCGCTTACTTGTACGGCCATGGTACCTGGTACGAAGTCATGACGATCCCTATCTCCCCAATCCACCTTTGTCTCGACTGTGCGGATGTAGGTGCAAGATGGGGCGCAGAGGGTGTTAAAAGGTGTATTCACGAACGTGATTTAATTAATTTATAAGCCATATTATCAGGGGGACTGTCTGTTGCGTTGTTCATATAACAGTATGATTTATTCAGGAAATAAAGCACATTCCAGTGCCATTAAGCCCTGTAATAGCCCATTATCTTTCATCAACGTGATATATACCCTCTCTTCCTCCCCCCAGCCTTCCTCCCTCCACTTCCGCAGTTCTTCACTCGTGTCAGCGGAGACTACGAACAATGATGGCGATTTTTTCTTAATCTTCTCACTATAGTCCTTTTCCGTTGAATAAGAAGCGCTGTAGTCGCCGAGATAAGGAGCGTGACAGTATGGAGTGAGGCGGTGCCGGGTGACATAATTGACAGGGTGATTAAGTGGCTAGAGTCATCAGTGGCGCGACAGGTGCGGGGGGGAGGGGGGACCTGATAGCCAGGCTTTGGTCGACTCGCTTGGCCCATGGATGCATGCCTCTGCCTCTCACCTCTCCTTGATAGAGACGTGGCACTTCCACTGTCATTTGGTGATGGTGAGACGTAGGTAATGGATGGAAATGACGGATGATGACGGTGAATGAGGAAGCAAGAACCCTTGCGTGTAGGTGTGTGGTTGCGTCCCTGCAAGTCTGGTCTGGCTAGTGGTTTGCGCTCACAGCCACAATACAACGTCAGCAACTACTTTTGCCGCGTCAACAGTGTCACTCATTGGGTACAAATGTGTAAATAATAGCAAATCATCATGGATTAAGAGAAAAATAAGCAGATCTGTGAGGACCTCTCCTTGCAAAGAAATATGAGAATCAGAAAGAGAGCAGCTACAAATGATATTTATTTCCAGCGATAAGACTAACCTGATTCCTCGAGCGCCGGTAGAGGTAAACATATTGTCAGCGCCTTCGTTAAGGCTTACATGCCCTCTGCGGCGTCCCTCGCCACCTTGGCAGGACACTTAAAGCAAGCTGGGATGCCGCCATAGTCACTATTTGCTGCTGCAAGGCGGATACTTACAACTGATATTGCAGGGCTTTATCTGGCATGAATATTCAGTTGGCTTTCGCTGTGTTCAAGTACTGTAGTGTTACGGGAGACATCTAACTCATGTATGAGGCCTATTGCGTATGCAGATGTGCCAGTTAGAGTCAGCGGTGCAAACCTTGCCTGCTTTATGGCTGTTTGGCATATAATTGAGTATTGCTTCGTGAAAATCAGCTTTATGGAACCACTGTTTCCCCATAACAAGACCTCGAATATAGACTTTTCCCTGGCACTGGGGTATCAGGATATAACTCTCCTCCTAAACACTACTGCACCATTATCTTGTCCGATGGAGTCGGAATGCGTTGGCCGGCAAAGATGACAGCCGCTGACCGTGCTGATCTGACTGAGTTGTTTCGTCATCGGCAACTGGGGCGGGATTCCCGTCCTGAGGCACCAGGGTACAGACGCCCGTCATGGGGCAGGGGACAATAATTTCCACTAAGAGACGCCGCAAGGGACGGACAGGGACATAGAGGGAGGCTGCGTGGGCGCGCTGAGCAGCCGGAACTCTCACATGTCACAAAAGCCAGACTCCGGACCGCACGCTGCAGTTTTTGTGGCATTCCTACGATATCGAGACGTGACTTCTGTGAATGTGATCTCGCCCGAGTCGGTCTCAGCACATGGGGCAAAAACACAGATATTCGGATAGTATTTGATCGCCAGTAATAGAACAAGTCTAGTTTCTTCGCCCTGTTTGATGCAGGAAGCACCAGCAGGGACAGCCTGGGAGTTATTTACGTGTCCCGATGCTGCTAATCATAGTAACGCGCTTTTCGTTGGCAGATTACGGAACCAATGCACAGTTAGAAGCACCCGGCGACTATATCAGATTGCAGTTTTCCATCTTGTGCGAGGATATGTGGACAAGGACTGCTGTAGGCGTTAACGTGGCGAGGGAAACGTAGGATTACGTCGGGGGACGAGGAGAGAACAAGAGATCGCATGCGGTACCTCCTCACTGCTCGCTTGCCCATTCATAACACGCCCTTTGCACTTTTCATGGGGAAATTTTCAGTAAATAATTGATTCCCCCTCACCTCTCTCTCTCTCTCTCTCTCTCTCTCTCTCTCTCTCTCTCTCTCTCCTCTCTCTCTCTCTCTCTCCTCTCTCTCTCTCTCTCTCTCTCTCTCTCTCTCTCTCTCTCTCTCTCTTTCTCTCTCTCTCTCTCTCTCTCTCCCTCCCTCCCTCTCTCTCGCTCGTGCATGTGCATATGTATGTATGCCTGCAACTTATACAAAGGACCTTTACAGACATGCAAATATCTATGCTCAAACATCTATCTAGCAACAGGTTAAAGTCGTTTTTGATACATATGCGGTAGCAAAAAGGGGCGTGAGAGAAAGTACTCACGGCAAGCTGTGAGTGTTAGCTGGAGCGAGCGACGGTTTCCCTCTCAACATTCACACTGATCTTGCGCAAACCACAAGATTCCTTTAGCGTGACCGGACCGAGCATGGCTGTGCGCTGGACAGTAGTTTTAGGCAAGTTCAGAATAACCGATTTCGATATTGTTGCAAGCTTGCACAATCCCGAGGCGATCGTCGCGGCGGGACGAGTGGCCGACGGTCAGAGCAGTTCCATCATTACACACTTCGTAACTCGGAATATGGCTCAGATAATGGCGCGAGTCCTGATAACGGCACGTTGATATTGACCTATATAGTAAATCGCGCTTCGCTTGTTGCAAAGACACCAACAGTTAGATTCGTCTCTTTCCGTTGACTACCTGAGGCTAGCGCTCACCCAGCAGTCCGCTTTTCGAAACTGCAAATGATTAAATGCTTGTAACATTTTGCTTCACTCATTCACAGTTTTTTCCCTTCTCTTCAGATCGATAAGGCGATCTGAATTTATACTTCTTCACTTCTCTTTGAGACAAAAGGCTTCTGTGCTCTCTATGGCGGGGGATATAAAGTTTCTTGGTCACCATGATATTGGATATTTTATGTTTTCTTACCTTTTTCTAATTTCACTAGACACATTTCCTTAAGTTCGCCGCGTCCTGGTCTGCACAGGATCACGGTGAGGAAATTGATATCTGATGATTGCCTGCTTCGGGACGTCTAATTTTAATATGTTTACGTTACATTCAAACAGGGTGGACCACATTTACGATTTTATATAACCAAAAGTACTGCGGCCTCATTTCTCGACACTCCCCTTCAGCTGGGGCGCGCGTGACAGCGCCCCTGGGACACGTGAAGGCCCGGCACGAAGGATCGAGACGCTCCCCTCGGACTGCAGAACGACCTCGGGAACTCTTCTTTTCGCGACCCTTCCCTCCACACACACACACGCAACCAACAGGATTTGACTTTGACAACAGACCACACTTGGGAAATCGTTATCGAAATCTGCTGCAAATAATTTTTGAACGATGAGGAAGAACACTTCTAAGTCAAGAATGGATTTCAAGATTTTAGTGTCGCCCTTAAGGCAGGCTAGCAAGTTTGTTTTGGAAACTCGTTTGTTTTAGTTTCTGTTTTCGCAGAATAGTCTGATTATGTAATATTGGTGGGGATAAGGTTTCACCCTTTGTATAGGAATGTGGAACCGTAGGTGCTCTGTAGCTTTCGCCATCTACATAAGCCGGAAGTAAGGTGAGCCCTGTGCGAGCGATGGCAGAATCTAGCTAGCCTGTGCCAGTCTATCCTGTTCTGCAACATTGACACACTTGCTGTGTGAGGTCAGGTGTGTCGCTGCTACACGGGAACTGGTAAAGTTGGCTCGTATACATTACCGTTTAGTTATCCATGTTCGTCAAACGAAATTTAATTGCCAGTTATTTATGGCATGTTAGCCGCATCCTGATCTTGCCGTGGAGCTTGGAGTCCATTAGCCGAGGACGCCGCGGCGCGTGTGGCGGCTGCGTCACTTGATCCCTCCGCCGCCGGAGCATGCATGAGACTCTTTCCTTGCGATTCACGTGGCAGAAAATGCGGCACCGCCGCCTCGGGGGATTACTGCTTTGGTTGCGGCCTCTTTTGCCTGAAAGGGAAGATGTTGGTATGAATATTTATTTCTGGTCATCAGAAGTCATACGGCTGTCCATGCCTTGCTCATGCTCATTGATGAACACCTGAGACAGCGAATGTTTGGTAGCTCGGCCTGGTGGTGATACGTGACTGAGCTCCGTCCGACCTCTCGCTGCTGAATCAGTCTTGGTTGCTAGTTTATTAGAACTCTTCTGAATTACAAATTACAATATCTTTTATTGCGAGTTCTTGAGTATAGACAGAGTGTATATCAAAAGAAAGAGAAGATGCCATCAAACTAATGCCAGGACCTCTTCTGAGGATCAATATCCGTCTGCCGTAACTGCCTCCGCGCCCTCTGCGTCGTGCCTGGGGCCGCGTCCCTTAACTCCCAGATCAAACGCGAAACAAAGGAAGAAAACAAGAGCCTATATCTCAAGTGGCTGGGGAGGCGAGGGGCCGGGCAAAGCAGGCTCTCTCCCTCGACTCCGATCGCGCTCTACAAGGCTCTTTCTCTTGAGCTCAATAATCCAAACATGGTAGTTATTCGCGGCGACAGGTATTCTTGGAGACTACAACTGGAATTTTAGATGGTGTTGCGACAATACAGTGAATCGGCGCTGAGAAGCATATCGTGCTCAAATTCAAACTTTTAATTGCAGTTGTCTTTGGCTGCGATACATCGATTTTTTCGGTCTCTAGTGCGTTTCTTTTGTCTCGCCGTTCGTTGAAGGAGAGCACAAGTGGCGGGACATCACGGACAGGAGAGCGTAGAGCACGGAGAGGGAGGGAGCGGGCCGAGAGGCTGGGAAACTGGAAAATAATTCTGAAGGTTTATACTGGTTACTGGATATTGCGTGGGGACAGGGGACGGGAAACGAGGAAGACTTCGATCTTGACAGAATGATACGTGCGTGTGTGTGTTTTTGAGTGTGTGCGTGTAACTCCTCCGCATAGCCGTTTGCAACATAGTGAAGATAGCCCAGTGTGTTCGAAGTGACACGTGGCACGGCTAAACAACGATCAAGTGGTGCCTTTAATGGCCTCTCCCCTGTACTCACCCTCGACTTCCCACGGTACCCAGCACTCTACTGGTTATCGCCTGTACCAGCATTGACCTGCGCCCAGAACGGAACGACATTGACGAAGTGCCCCAAAGCAAGCGATTCCGACCCTTACCGCTGATCATTTTATAACTACATGTAAACTTATATCTTGATTATACTCAAAATGTTTGTTAAAAAATCCATATTCTCAATCACTATGTTTGTAATCATTATTACTGACGATACTGTAGTTAACAATTGTTCACGATTTAATTGTACTGACATATCCAGTGTCCCCGTCCAAACATGTGACCACAGGACCTTAACACTGCCACAAAAACAGAGAGTCTGTATTGA
>NC_051387.1:32393962-32426462 GCF_015228065.2 Penaeus monodon | reverse complement strand
TAAACACAAACAGATATACTTAGTAATGTAAGAATTAATCAAATGATTTTTGCACACAGACAAGTCCCTAGAATATCATCTACAGATAGAGATTCGATTGATCGCCGCAAGTCTCGAAGACACCATCAGTCTCCTTCACCAACCAAAATGAAAAAGGTTTGTTGATGTGCTTCGTCTTATATGCTATATTTGATTAGCAAAATGCTGATATATCCTTGCCAAGGTCTTAGAAAAATGGATTCAAAATAGTTCATAATGAGGAGTTACATCCCTCATGTATTAAGTATTATTTCATGACAGTATTGAGCAGATTTTTTGCAATTCATTTAGCTATCCTCACCTGGATTATCACCTGTGCAAGAAAACACGGTAAAGGTTGTATGGTATTATTAAGTAGTCGTAGTTTTCGTATGAAGATAGCAATTCTAAAATGTATCCTGTGATTTTTTTTTTTTTTTTTTTTTTTTCAAGTCTAGAAAAAATTATAGGGATTCTCACATTAATTTAGACAAAACACAGTAAATCTGCATATGAAGCTCATGTATCATATTTCATTTATTTTATTTTTCACACAAGTGAAAATTGGTTGCATCTCACCAGATAAATTCAGGCCAGAAAATCTTCTGGAGTAAAATGTTTAATTCATATCCATCATTTTGGGGATTGCAGCTAGGAGTCAACTTGGGAGATAGCGGTGGCAGGCAGTCCAGCAGTGATGAGGACCATGTGACTATTATCAACATTAATGGTGAATCCTTTGGTATACCCCAGGATGATCTTAGTAATGTTAAGCGTAAGTAATATTGGCACTGGTATTCATTGTACTATGAATATTATAGAAGAGGTAATTAAATTTTGCATTACAGTTCATTTTTAATTATGAGACAATGACAGACAGATATAATAGAATAGTAAAGTAAATATTAGTGGATATATATCCATGAAGAGATGCTCATGTGTCTTCAAATAACCTTTAGATGCAGATGCAGGAGTCACACCTGCACTGCGTCGACGTCGTGAGCGAGCTGAGCGCCATAGAACCTTCATCAACGAGCAGGAAATCATCAATGAAAGTCGCCGTGGCTCTCAGTCATCTGAGTGAGTTCACTGTGCATTAGTGTTACTTGTGAAAAATCATTTAATTCATCAAATAATTTATGCATTTCATTTTATTAATCTCTTTGGATATTTAACTGCTTTCTCAAGTAATTATAAAGCATATGTGTTATAGACAGAAGTACTAATATAAGCAAGATACTGATTGCTTTCATGCTTATATTAAAGAGATGTGTATAC
The DNA here is from genome assembly GCF_015228065.2 of Penaeus monodon. Taxonomy (NCBI): domain Eukaryota; kingdom Metazoa; phylum Arthropoda; class Malacostraca; order Decapoda; family Penaeidae; genus Penaeus; species Penaeus monodon. The sequence goes on along the minus strand of NC_051387.1, from coordinate 32,425,166 downwards.
AGGAAGTATACATATTTTTTCCTATATTAAGATATGATAAATCTTTACTACAAAAAAATATATCAACAGCAATGTGGAAGATGAAAATCGCAAGAACATCGAATTATCTGGTCTCAACAAGCAGGCTTCTTGGATGATGGACATGATGTATGCCAAACGTGAGGAAGATGGCACAGGTCGTAGGGAATCTCTAACCAATATACAGGACATTGCCTCAAGAATATCCAGCCTTCAAGACAAAGAGAATGTTGATAATAATATGCGTATGCCTATTGAGATCAATTCAGGGGCATCAGTTAAGGTAAATGACATTTTATCCAAACCTGTACACATTAATTTCTACAGAATTATTCATTGCTATTACAGCACTATTAACTTATTTCTCATGATTACATTTATTTAATTTGTTTTTTATTTCCTCTTTACTGAAACAGGAACTCCAAGATAAGATGCTAAATACTAGTTCAGGTCAACTCGCTGATGGAGAAAAATCTGGACGAAAGGGTGACATTAGTGATCGTATCAACAAAATCAAGGATGGTCTCTCTAAGTCACATTCCAAGGGAGAGATAAAAGACAGTCCCATTCCAGTACCAGAACCACCAAAGAAGTCAGAAAATGACATACAGTGGGAGCTTTTGATGAAGCATCTGAACAGACCTTTGCAACTCTGTGATCTTGATTTCTCTGACTTAAATGCTCAGGATGATCAGTTGATGTTGGAGAGCAATAAACCAGGATGTCCACCACCTCCACCCCCACCTGGTGGAGCACAACCTGCAGGTCCACCACCACCACCACCTCCTGCTGGGCCACCTCCTCCTCCTCCACCTGCAGGGGGACCTCCACCACCACCACCGGCACCTTTAAAGCGGCCAGGTCCTCCTCCAGCTCCAGCAGCACCTCAAGATGGTGATGCTCCACCACCACCACCACCTCCTCAGAATGGTGTTGATGGTCAGCAGGACGAATCAAACAAGCCACACAAGACAAAGAAAACCATTAAACTTTTCTGGAAGGAGGTCAGGATAGTTATTAACTCCCTTTTTAATTACTTAGATAATTCTTTATTGATGTGTATCTTTTTATTTTCATTACCAACTGAACTTTTTTATTATTTATACTACCAGTGCTTTACCTTTAGATTACTGATGCAAGGAAATACAACTGTATTTCATTCTAGGTGCGTGATCCAAGAATACCTGAGGCTACTATATGGGACAAGATGGAAGACATTCCAGTTGATACACAAAAACTTGAGCATCTCTTTGAATCCAGAGCAAAGGACCTTATAGCAAAGGTAAACTTTTATTCTGTCTTAGTAATCTAAGGTCTTAATATATGCAGTATTACTTAAGAAGTGGGTATTAGTGGTGCACATTATAAAGCTGATTTATTTAACAAAAATACGAGTATGTCCACAGGTCAAGCATGATGTGATTTATAATCTGTTAATAACTTGGCCTTTTCTGTAAGAAGACTGAAATAAATATAGCATGGCTACAGCTATAATACTAACCCAAAATACAATATGAATATCATGTAACATACTCTTGAGTCTAACATGTTTAGGGTTATCATCTATAAGCAGAAGTATCAGCATCTGCACCTGAAGGGGATTATTGGTATAGAGAACAAGAATCATTTATCTCTACAGCTAATTCAGTGTCTTTGAAACTGAAATGCTTGTTATTGTTTTAGATGATTGACTGTATATCAAGGACTTGCAAGCACTTTTCATTGATTTTGCAATGCACCCTCTTATTCTGTAGAACTGAGCTATGGGCTTAGAAAATGACATACTTTTAGCAAGGTAAATATAGTCTATATGACAAAACAAGTGACTTGACTATATTTATTAGACAAATGAATAAGGAAGTTTTTAGTAGGTAGTAAATGGTGGGATGTATTTTTTATCAAAGTATTTTTTTCATAGTGGTACCAGTATCATACTTTTGAAAGTTTTACATTTACAAAGAGAATGAAATTTTAAAGTGTTTTCTAACTCAGTATGAACATCTAAAGGTAATATGACTTATTACCTTACAAATATTAATTCTTGCTTGCCTTTAAATAGTAAGAAAAATCATAAATTTAGTAACTGCTTTTATTAATATTTAATATATTTCATTTTCTTTACCCAAAAATAATGCACTATACCATTCAAAGCTAATGCAATTTTGTCTTTCACTTGCTATTTTACCGTGACGCTGCTGAAAATAGGAGGTAAGTTAGGCGGTTTTCTTAGAGTGATATCTGGCTGAAGTCTTTGTTCCATTTTGCTATTCTGTATTTGTAATCAGCTTTAATTTTCAAGATCAATATGCTTAGTTCTTTAGCTTTGCTTTTTTCAAAAATTCTCCTGGGATCTTGAAAGTTAGATCTGAAAATGTATGCCACATGCATGGTACTGGAATTCAAATGTGTTTTGTGTTTATTCATATCTATAATATACAGCCATTATCTTTCCTTTGGTAAAACTGATCTTTTGTCTTTTCCATGTAAATCATTTTATGTGAGGGAGTGTTACCTATTCTTTTATTCTATGGATTATAGACCTGGTACCTGATACATATCCTGTAGATATTTTACAGGATCCCAGTTTTCTGCTAGTATGATTTGACTTTTTTTTGAACCCTTTGAGTGTGTGTAAAATTAATTCCCTTGAAAGAGATGTAGTTCAAGAGTTTTTTCAAGTCTGGACTGTTCTGGACATCTCAGGGATTGCCATTTCTGCAGCTTTTATTTTTCAGTTTCTTCTACTACAAGGAGTGTTAAACCAGCCACTGCTACCCAATTCCCTATTTCTTACTGAGAGCTTATGAAAAGTTATTGATTCTCCTTACATGCTTATTCAACAACTTTCCAGAAGCAACTGTGTGTGTGTGTGTGTGTGTGTGTGTGTGTGTGTGTGTGTGTGTGTGTGTGTGTGTGTGTGTGTGTGTGTGTGTGTGTGTGTGTGTTTGTGTGTGAGAGTATCCACACACACACACACACAGACACACACACACACACACACACAATCATATATATATTTTTACTATATATTAAAAATATTATATATAGAAAAGTATTTTATATTATATATATATATATATATTTTTTTTTATATTAATATTATATATATGTATATATTGTTGAATATTTTATAAAATATATACTAATATATTATTTTTCTATATAAAATTAATAAAAATATATTAAAAATAATATATATATATAAAATATATTATATTAATTTGTATATATATTATATTTTAATATATATGTATATATGAATATATATGTTATATAATATATAATTATATATGATATATATATTATATATATATATATATATATGTTTTATATTTATATATTATATATTATATTATATATATATATCATATTATATACATATTATATACATATATATATACATTAATTACATATCTATATACAATTCTACTATATATATAATATATTTTATATATATATATATATATATATATATGTTTTATATTTTCTATTATATATGTATATATGTATATTTATATCTATATTATTATCTTATATATTTATATTTTAATAATTATTATATATATCTATTATTATTTATATATCTATATCTATTATTTATTTTATTATTATATATATATATTATAATATATTATATATATATATATGCAGGTGAATTCAAAGAACTTTTAAATCTTTTCATTTTATAAACCTTGCGTTGGAGCTCATTAGCTCTTTGTTCTTATCTTTTTGCTTTAGATACCTTGACTGTTTAAGGTAGACATGTATCATTTCAATTGTATACAGTATTTTTTATGTATGTGAATTGAATTCTGAGGCATCCTTTGATTTACATTTTTAGTTTTAAAAATCTATGTGTTTTATAGTGACATTCAGACAGTTAATTATCAGACACATGCTTCAGAATTTAAAAATGTTGATGATTGCTGGTCTTCCTTGGTGGCAGTATGGCATGCGGTGTGACTTGTGACTGTTTTGACAGCCTGTTTAAACCTTATTTGGTGATGGTTGATTTTTTTTTTTAAAGCAGTTGATTGAGTATATGATCACATGTAATCTAGAACAAATGTAGTCTGTATCATGAGGCAAAGCATTAGTTTGTTTGCTTTCTTTATTTTTTTGCAAAGTCAAATAGGATTAGACAGCATACATGATAATGTAAATATTGTATTTGAAATCTCACATGCTTGATAATATTAGATTTGAGAATCAGACATTATTAATTTTTTCATACAAAATTAGTTTTATTATTGTGTCCTAATGCAAATCATCATGCCTGCAGAAACAACAAGAGCAAAAAGGCATAAAGGAAATTGTGGTGCTGGACCCCAAAAGATCTAACGTCATTAACATTGGTATGACTAAGCTACCACCACCACGCACAATCAAGACAGCAATCTTGAAAATGGACTCCTCAATCATCAATCGTGAAGGCATTGAGGTAATACATTGACCTCTTATGTAATAGCTGCTATTGCATTAGGTTTCATTTTAGAGATTTTTATATATTTTTTAGGAATTTCCAATGGCATATTTTATTTTAGAATAATAATACTTATTAGTCATATGCTTCACAGAAAAGCTTTATAATATTTAATTCTTAAAGAATGTTAATTGCTGTTCTATATAGTATTCATTCTTCAAAACCTGTACTTTGTAGAAAAAGAAACAAAAAAATGTTAACTTTGTATATTTACATTCAGTACCCACAAACTAAGCAAGTTATTACTGATGTATTTTTCTTCTGCAGAAACTCCTTACAACTATGTTACCAACACCAGAAGAAAAGCAGAAGATTCAGGAGGCTGCAATATGCAATCCAGAGTTACCTTTAGGTTCAGCTGAACAGTTCCTTATGATGCTGTCATCGATATCAGAGCTTCCAGCTAGATTAAAGCTTTGGATTTTCAAATTAGATTATGATAATATGGAGAAGGTACGAAAAAGATTTTGCACATTTTTTAGCTACCCTTTGCTCTTTTAAGATATGTGTTTGAATATTTGAGACTATACTAATAAGCATAACATGTATTTTCCTAATATGTTTTTTTCATCCTTCCTTTCTTGATACCCCTTCTCAGGAAGTGGCTGAACCTCTGATGGATGTAAAGCAAGGCACAGAGGATCTTATGAAGAACCACACTTTCAAAACAATTTTAGCTGTCCTCAGAGCCATTGGTAACTTCCTTAATGGCACAGAATGCAGAGGCTTCCACATTGATTACCTGTCTAAAGTTCCTGAGGTTAAGGATACTGTCCACAAACATTCTCTCTTGCACCATCTGTGTCACATGGTTATTGAGAAATATCCAGACACATCTGATCTCTATTCAGAGGTATGTACACTATTATCATAAATGCATGTATCATATAAGCATAACACTAGTACTAGTGCTTACTGCAATATTAACTGAAATTTATTTTTTTTCCAGATTGGTTCTATAACTCGTGCTTCTAAGGTTGACTTTGAAGAACTAGCAAAGAATATTGTCAAAATGGAAATAGAGTGCAAATCATCATGGGACCATCTAAAAGCCATAGCTAAGCATGATGGGCCAACGCAAATAAAGTTGAAGTGAGACCACATGCCTTTTAATAGTTCAAGCTCTCTGGTTACTTCTGTTTTAAAAAGATTAAATTTTCATATTTCTAATATGTAAATGCTTCTGTCATCTAGTCAGAACTTGTATTGATGGTGATTCCTGTTTCATTACAGAATGTCTGAGTTCTTGGCTGACTGTGCAGAGAGAATTATTGTTTTGGGCATTATCTATCGTCGTGTGATGACCAGGTAAGTACTTCATATGTACTGATTTAATGTAAATAAATTTGACATGAGTGTAGTTACTTAAATAGCATTTAGATATTAATAAACACATTGCAGATACTGATACATTTTTGATCATCAAAAATGTACATAAAGCAAAGATACTTACAGCAGCTTTTCTCACAAGGTTCCAGCGGTTCCTCCTGTGGCTTGGTTTCCCACAACATGTATCTCAGGAAATTAAAGTGCAGGAGGTGTGCTCAACCATTAGTGAATTTGCCCTTGAGTACAGAACCTGCAGAGAACGGGTAATACAGCAGATACAGAAGAAGGCAAACCACCGAGAGAGGAACAAGACTCGTGGCAAGATGATTATGGAGGTTAGTAGATATATAGATAGGATTCAGAATCAATGAATTATTTATTAAGGAAAGTTGTACTTTTTTAGATTCATTATAATGTATATTGTATTGTTTTTTTTATTTTTATGACTTCATTCTATTCTGTATTTTCTTTCCTTTTCCTTTTTTTCTCTTTTTTTTGTTGAACTTTGTTTCATTTTACAGCTATTAAATTGAATTGATCACAAAATTTAATTTGACTTTTATCGTCCTGCAATATCACTTTCTTCCCCACTTACAGGAGATAGAGCACCGAGGCTCCCTTAAACCCTGCCTCAAGAGTCGCTCGGTACTGTACTTGTGTCTTGATGCTTGGTTCTCCCTTACCCAGTCCCATCATTAGATAACCTGATATTTTTGTGGTCTTAGATTTTTCCTAGTTAATTCCCCTGTAATCAGATGAATTGATTACCATGCAATAATAAGGAAGAAAAGTCTTTCCGATCTGATTTCCATACCTTAATCAAGGAGGTTTGACAGGCCAGCAAGTTGGCTCACTTGGTTGAATTTTAGATCCTGTTTCTTGACCTGTCTTTGTTGGGACAATTTTGGTTTGTTTGTTTTATGTTTGAAACCTTAGAAAAAGGAAGTTGCATTTGTATTTTTTGGTAGTCCTTTCCATGTCGTCTGTGGTTTGATTACTTTTAATTTTTTTATTTCAAACACACACACACACACACACACTCACACACATACACACACATACACACACATACACACACATACACACACACACACACACACACACCACACGCACACACACACACCCACACACACACACCACACACACACCACAAAACACACACACAACACACAACACACACACCACACACCACACACACACCACACACACACACACATACACACACACACAACACACATACACACACACACACACACTACACACACCAAAACACACAACACACACACACACACACACACACACACACACACACACACACACACACACACACACATCCTCTCTCACACATATAGTATATAAAATATATATATAATTTTATATATATATATATATATATATATATATATATATATATATATATATATATTTATGTGTGTGTGTGTGTGTTGTGTGTGTGTGTGTGTGTGTGTGTGTGTGTATATGTATATGTATATGTTATGTATATGTATATGTTATGTATATGTATATATATATAATATGTAATTATATATATATAAATAGATATAGATATAGATATAGATATAGATATTAATATATATATAGATATATATATATATATATATATATATTTATATATATAATATTATATATATGTATATGTATATGTATGTATATATTATATATATATATATATCTCTATATATATATATATATATATATATATATAGAGAGAGAGAGAGAGAGAGAGAGAGAGAGAGAGAGAGAGAGAGAGAGAGAGAATTTTTAGTTTTCTGTGATTTATGTATATTTACAGTGTCCTGTTATATAACAATATCTAACTTGTCTAATTAATTCTTTGTTTATAGTTTTTCATCTAAAAAATGTTTTGCCTCAGTATTTTTTTTTTTTTTTTATTTTATTTTTTTTTTCAAATGAACTTGACTAATTACTATTCATATATGTAATTAAACAAATATAAAAAATCATCAGTTACTTTCTTACCTTATCCTGATAGTGTAAGGAGGTAAAGCAGTTTTTCTGATGTTTATTGATATCATGCAGACACATTTGATGATCATTTTTGGGGCCGATGAGCCATTTCTGATACTTGATGCCCTCCCCCCAGTCTAACCTACCTAACCTAACCCGACCAGAGTGAAAATACTGAACCAGAAAAACCTTGTTCTCTTTCTTTTTATGTTATCGTATTGTATTTTTAGCTATTCATTCTTCAGCATATTATTTTCACCATGAAATTCCCATACAAGTCAATTTTCCTTCTACTCATTTTCTGTGATCTTTTACTCTTGGGAAGGAAATTATGTTGATCTGACAAGTTTTCAGTCATATTGAAATGATTATCTCTTACTCTCAGATGGAAAAGTTCAAGAGACCCAAACAGACAAAGGAGGAGAAAGCAGACTCGGACCTCAGGCAGCTTCTTAACTATTCTGACGTATCTGACACTGAAACTATTCGTGGGAAGAGCACGTGGAGAAGGACTAGAGAAGGTATTTTCCATGATTCTTTTCTTTATTTATTTGGTAGCTGAGTTTATATATTGTAAATGATTTCCACTTTTGGTGCATTAAACAAGGTATGAACATTGGCTTGAATATGTACGCAAACTGTGGAGTTCATGTTTGTGTGAAAAGAAAGAGGATATTATGGCAATTAAAATAAAATTTAAAAAATTTGTGAAAAGTAGTTTTAACATTTGTAAACAAGTCTGCACTTCTTCAGGCTTTCTGTAAATGCAGGATGATTTACTTTGCTTTCATTGGCAGGTAAAGCACGTAGTCGAGGTGAAGAGGCAATGGCAGAGATGATGGGAGAGGGTGATGATGCCCTGCTTGATTCTCTAGTGAAGACAGCTACACAAGGTCCCTCATCTAGAACTACACCTCGGGAACGCAAGCGGTCTCGACATGCTGACCGCAAGTCTTGTAAGTATTTTAACTGACTATGCTCACACATAAATTTCAGAGAGCAAAAGTATAAATCATAGTAGTTCTGAAGACTGACTACAATAGTATCACCATCAAAGTATATGGAGATGAATATGTCCAACTTTTTTATTTGATCCTTCATTCAAGAACAGCTAATTTAGGCAGACAGTAATAAGTGTCTACAGACTTATATCAACCCTTTTTTGCAAGTAGCATAAGCAACAAAATAAAGACCTTATAAAGATTTGCCAGAAAAGCCAGAAAAATTTACATACAGTGTAGTGTATTAGCTCTTTGGTTCCATTATAAATAGGAGAATGAATGAATGAATAGTGTTAGCATATGTCTTTGAAAGAGTATCCTCTTTGGGTTATACCATTATTAAATCAGGTAGAGTTGTCACTCTTTGTGAAAGTATCTCATGTTATGGTGTAATATTTTTGGTGTTGTGCTTATATTTTACTCTATTTTCCAATTTTTTTTAATGGCTATTTCTTTCAGAAGTTCTTGATGTGACTTTCTTTCATGATGACATAAATAAAGAAATTATACTTTTACATGCTTAAGAATTATAATGAAGTCAGCCTTTTGAAAAAAGTATTTCATACATATATTTTCTTAATTCACAAATTTCACAAACCAGCATGCAATACTTCTGTTCACTGCACTAAAATGAATGCTAATTATTTCTATTGTTTTGGTTATTTTGATTGCTATATATGATTTATGCTGCAAATTAATTTGAAATACAACTCCCACAGACATCTGTGTCATTTGACAGCTACCTAACTATTTACATTTACTTTAATTTTTTAATCCTGACATCTGACATTTATCTTTTTCTTGACAGTATATCTGACTCTAAGGGTGTTCAGACTTTTCTTGGTTCTTTGCATGGTAATTTGTAAGACATTTCTTCATTACACAGTGAAGCGGTCCAGAACTCGTGACCGGAACCTCATTAATGAATTGGAAGCTCTTCAAACTGTTCAAGAACTCCACGTTGACTAGTTCTACTTCAACTATAATTTTCCTCATTGCTTTTCTGTAAGCTAGTTTGATGTGGATATTATCCCTTACGTCCCCAATTTTTCCCAGACTCCAAGCCATCAGTGTATTTGGTACCCTCTATCATGTGACGTTTTACCAGGAACCCAAGAGATGACAGCATGCAAAAAACCCTGAATGTAGATGACTAGCATATCCTTAAATGTTCATCCTTTTAAGGATTTATTGGGTGGTTCTGCAGTAATGTTACAATCAAAAACAGCCATGTGATCAAAAAAGCACTATGTGTACATTTCAGTTTGTGACTGCTGTTAAATCTAATTGACTTAATATAACCTTTTTCAGAGCACTAACATTGTGTTTTCCTTTGCATGGCACTTAACACTTGCCATTTCTGTTACTTATGCATGATTACTTGCTGTTACTGTTCATATTTTTATGTGTGCATCTGGCAGATTAGGAATTAATGTAAGATTAATTCTTGTATCACTCTTTAAAGACTTTAGACATGATTAAATGTAGTTTCTTCACTTCCTCTATCCATTGGGTCAAGTTAATTTCTCAACTTTAGCAGGCAGATATTTGAGTGGACGTAGCAGATGGTCTCCGGAACGCGGCCCACAGCGGCCCACACGTGTTAGCGTGTGATGCTCAATTACGTCTTTATCCTCAAAAGTAATGATATGATTGGTTCTTAGGTTCCTGCATGATGATTGGCCTGACCATGCTGGATGATTCTGGTTATGTCATATCTTGTTATCATGGCATTTTCTGTAAATGATGAGAAATATACTTTATGTCATTTAATTAAGCACCTTACTTTTTACAAATACACGCACACTTATCACAATCACTCACTCACTCTTTCACCTCTAGTATGTTGTAATTATTTTCTTTGTTTGAAGAAAAAATATTGTCATCACCAACTTTAATTTCATGTTCATAGCATGTCCATTCCTTGACATTCTCTGTGATAGACAGTTAATATGATAGACATTTCATATCAAAATTACTATGAAAAATATAGATAGGAAAGAATGAAAAAGAATAAAAGGAAATTCAGTTGTTACTTGGGGTTCTCAACAAATTGTTTTCCTGGAAGAGGTGTTCAAGATGAATTTAAGCAGTTTTATCTCTCTTCTCACGATTGCAAATATATAAAGAGAATCTTTATGGTATGATTTATATTAAAGGCATGCAAAAAGCATGGAGAACATTATCAGATGCATGACTAAGATGCATCCTTAGTCCCAGCAGCAAATGGTCCACGACGATCTAGATCAAGAAAAGGTGTGCCAGACTTGTCCCACCTGGAGGCTTTGGTACTTCCCAAATGAGAACTCCTTCGCCACATGCCACTACCCTGGGGACACCTCGCTGCTAAAATCTCTGTAATTTAAATCCTCAGCTTGTGGCGACCAAGATGCATGCTGCTCAGCTAGCTGCAGCTGCAATGCTAGCTTTATAAAATAATGCATTATCATTTTATTTTATTTTATTTTATTTTGATTTTTTTTTCTTTTTCTTTCTTTTTCTTTTTTTCTTTTCAAATGTCTCAGACCATCTATTTTTCTAAAGAAATTACCTAAGCTTAAAGCAAGCTCATCAATTAGGATGGAATTTGTTGTGTGACAGTTATGCATAATATAGACCCATGCTTACCTCTGACTTCATAAATGAAGATTTACTGACCAATAAAAGTGTTGTGACTATGAAATAAGCATGATTTTGTGTGACTAACATGAAAGTTGTGCATAATCATCGAGATAATTAGTGCATATTTTCTTTCATGGCATAGCTGACTTAATGTTATGGTACAGAAATCAAAATATATTCTGGCAAACTATTAGAATCCCAAACAAAAGTACATGTAAGATGTTTTCCTTTGTTTATCTTTCTGTGGTATAAAACTATTTGGAACCACAATGGTTTACAAAGTTTCTGAAATTGTTTCAAACAACTGCCTTGTTTTCCAGTGCGGCGCACCCTGAAAAATGGACTTACAGAAGAGGAAAAACGTCTCCTTGCAATGATTGCCGCACAGACCCGTTGAAGCCCCAGCAAACAAGTCTTTCCATACCAATCATCACCCACTCCTGCTATTCTCATTCTCTGGGACTTTCATGATATAACAAGGGCTCGTTCTAGAGTCTTCCATAGTATTAGCAGATGTTTATGTTTATTCTTTAGGCTGACATCATAAATATATAGTGTTATGTTGGTGATATGATCTAGTCAGTCAGGAGTAGTGAAAAACATCTCCAGGGTCGTCGTTCTGATAGCTGCATCATGGTCATTTTTAACAAGTATATTTTAGCTTCAAACAAATGATCCATGCACACCAATGTCCATATTTCACTAGCCTGTTTTTAAAATGCAATTCTCAATTGCCTAACTCCTAATAATGTAGGAACCTCATACTGCTGCACTTATAAAAATTTACAAACTTCCTTTGTCTTTTCATATTTCCGGCAGCTTTTTCTTTTCTTTTCAAGATACTGTTTAGGTTGCAAATGAATTTTTAATATCCTATGTATGGCAAGTATTTTTTCATATTTAGGAGTTTTAGAAACTAATTTAATCTGCTGTGATGTCCTGTTGAAAATATTGGCTAATGCCTTCTTTGTAAATAGTCCTGCATCAAGTTGTAAAGAGTGCTGTTGCCCTATGCAGGCTTGTGCCATGAGATGTGTATGCTTCTTGAAGTATGTAAGGGTATATTCCCCAAAATTTCAGTTCATTGGACATCACGCCTTGTAAAGACACTGTCCCCTCGTGAACATGGCTCTTTTCATCATTCTTTCAAGAGGATCTGGTTCTTTAATTGTAATATTTTTGGTGATTCACCTAAGGTCACAAACACATCTTCATGCTGGTCATAGATGACTAACAAATTGGAATATTTTGGACATGGTCTTTGCAATTCTTAAATATACACAAGCTTTATTCAAAATTAAAACAAAATTAGACTGCATTATCATGCCCAGTTTTCAATTTGTAAGTTTTAATGTGTCCTATTTGTAGCGCCCACACATATCCCAACTGCATAGATGCTTAAACTGCATATATGTTTAAAGAGACTATTATTTCAATATATATTTTCTCTGTCTAGCAGGAATACTCATTTGTTATCCTGTGTAGATTAGCTTCAAATATTTTCCAGTTATGACCTGAAGGGCAGAGAAGCAATTAATACTCATTGTTTGTAGAAATATTGTCCTACTGTAGATGAGGCATATGTGGGTTGTTGCATAGGGGTTCGCCTTTACTGGATGATTATTGATTTAAGATGCATTTTCATAATGCAGTAAGTCAGGTTTAAATATATTATGACATTTTAATGTTACTTTTGAGATTTTGATACTCAAAATAGTGCTTCATGAAATTTAAATAAAAAAAAAGGCTGTGCAGTTTTCTCATTCATAACCTTTCAATTATATGGAGTTCATACTTAGTATGACTGTACAATTATTCTATCATTTCACCAAAACCTGTAAAAAATTTCAAATGACTTTATTATGCAGAAATGTTTTTATTCACTTTTATTTTTGTTTTTAAAAAGAGTTGTGTGTGTGTGTGTGTGTGTGTGTGTGTGTGTGTGTGTGTGTGTGTGTGTGTGTGTGTGTGTGTGTGTGTGTGTGTGTGTGTGTGTGTGTGTGTGTGTGTGTGTGTGTGTGTGTGTGCGTGTGTGTGTGTGTGTGTGTGTGTGTGTGTGTGTCAGGTGGCACGTAGATGCAGATATTCTGAATAGGAGTATCCCTATGTGTATTCCTGGAGAGAAATCTAGAAGATAAAACCTAAGATTAGGAACTCCTCCCCCACAATGGTGGGAATATAACTGGTTACAGATGGTAATAACTTCAATAATTTTAGCTCAATTTTTAAATATAAATATGAAATTTAATAGTATGATCTAAATTCATATATTTGCTTTCGCAACAATCCATTCATTCTGGACATGTTATACACGTTAATCCAAAGAATGGTGAAGTCATAAACAACGACATTAATCCTCTACTAAATCTGATAGTCAAAAACATGTCTCTAGAGCTTCTATTCACATTGTTTTGCAAATGTTTTGGCTAAGGCATGTTAAGCCCTGTCCCCAAGGAAGTTAAAAGTAACCCGAGAATTACACTAAACAACAGAGGTTCATACAACATGACTGCGTAAATCAAGTTTGTGTCTTAACATAACTTATGAAGTAGGTTTGACAAAAGTTTATAAAACACTGTAACGTTGTTATGGAAAAGCAACCTAACATGTTAGATTACCATACATTACCATTTTTTGTCGGCGTAATTGAGGGCTCATGTCAAAATAAATGTACAGCAGAGGGATGCTTTAATTATATTGTCTGCTGGATTTGGCAAAGATTGGATGCAGTGGCAACAGCATTAAATTACAAAATATCAATGCTGATATCACACTCCTGGCCAAAAGTGAAAATAAGTTACAGAACCATTCCAAAAGTGCTCGTCAAAAGCGTTCAGAATTTACATTTATGCTTTATGACACTGAAACCTTACAGTATGCAAAATCATAAATATTTAGGATTATACATGAATAAATGAGGTTGACAATGACCCAGGATGTTGAAGAAAGAGGATCTAAAGCTGTTGGCTCGATTTTATTTAAAAAGTTACATGAAGTGTGTTTAAGGAAGGCTTAAGACTACGGTGCAGGCGTGTGGGCTTCAGTGTATACCCTGGGCTTGAACACAATTGCACACTCGTGGTCCTGCCACTGGAACCTCCTCTTCGAGGTGCAAGACTAGAGCTCCTTATGCATGGCTGTTTCACTGGAGAGGGAGGAAGGAAGGGTTCCAAACAATGATGCCTATCTTGTAGGTGGAAGGCCATCCCCTCTGATCTCTCCCCAGGGGTTCACACCTACCCATGTGTTTGCCATGCATGGCATCCCTGTACACTTTGGACACAGGAGTCCTGGAGGTTGAGCGATGCCATACATAAGTACGCCCTGCAGCTAGCAACACGCCTCTTTGGTCCCTTATTCCAGCAAGACGGGTGGTCTGATCTTGCCCTGTCAGATCAATTGGCTGGTCTCCTTCAGGAGGTTAGGTCAAGCAGTCAATGACGCTGTTGGCACTCCCACTGGCCCCGTGAGTGGCAGTACAACAGCCATTGGCTGCATATATCCTCTCACCACCCCTGTGGCTGTTAGACATTAGTTCTAACATACAACTTCCCCTTGTTGGACTCAAGGGGAAGTGAAATAACTGCTTATTTTATGGCAAGTATTTCAAACCCCCAACAACAAAGAGATACAAATGATGACGAACCGTGCAAGGCCCAGACTACTACAGTCACTCTGAAGCTACATGTGCATAGCACAGGTTTACTCTGTGAGACCTGCTGCTAAAATGGACATGACATCAGCCAAAAACATGTCTGTCCATGAGATTGTCCAGCAGATAGACTTCTGTGATGGTCTCTCCAGGCCAGCAGGCAAATCAGGGAGACCTCTGAGTAACCCTCGGACGTCCTCCCTGACCGAGATGGGAGCACAAGCTGAACCAGCTGAAACAGCTGCTGCTCCCATGACCGCAGCCCAGAATTTAAGCCAAAAGGGTGGCCCAAAACACCCAGGCCGGAGACAGACTCTGAGGGTGAGTCTTGACCCCCTAGGCATTTCCCAAGGTTTAAGGTGCCCTCTAAGCCTGAAGGCTTTGACAATGCCTACCAACTGGCAAGAGCATTGGAGATGTAGCGAAAAATCCGGTTGTTAATCTGGGTTGCCAGAGACCAGGGCTTGATTATCATGCCCAAAGACCAAGCTACCCTGAATTTCCTGCAGGAAGCCAAGGTTAATGATGGGAGGAAAGTGTGTCTCTTGCCACTGAATCCCGACGATAGGAGAGTCAAAATGGTGCTACTTGGCTTCTCACTATCATATGATGTGGATGTGATCACATCACACCCACAGGTCATGGACGCTTTCCGAATGTCGAAAGGGAAGAACCCACCAGGCAAATCCTGGTGATATAGAAAGGAGACAGTCACTACCCTTGATCTGGGTAACTGGGGCTCCTTCAGCCTAAGAACATATGGACCAGAGCCACTTCGGTGCTTTAGGGGCCAAAAATACGGTCGCCACCAGGCTAGCTGCAAGGCCAAGCCTAAATGTGGTGTCTGTAGCAAGACACACAACACCAAGGTGTGCCTTAAGGCTCACAAGGAAGGCCAAAGGGACACAAAAGCCAAATGTTCCAACTGTGCCAAGGGGCATCACGCCTGGAGCCTGGCTTGCTCTGCCAGGAAAGAGGCGGCCCTCAGACGACAAGAGGTTGCTAAAAAGCGACCAGACTTTGTTCCTGCTCCCCTAGGCACCCACGTCTGGGGACAGGACAAAAGAGAAAAGACATCCCGACGTCCTAAGAGGAAGGAAGCGCCTCTACAGCCGACACCGGATATCTCCAATAAGAAGGAGTTTCCCACCATTTCTAAAATGCAGAAAAAGAACCACAGGAATAAAGGTTCAAAGAACATTTCAAAAGCCTCCCCAAGAAACGATAATCTCCTCTTTGACGAGGAAGATATGACTCTCCTGTTGACTGCTGTAGTCACTGCAGTAGCAACAGCTCTGGGTACGTCCAGTGATAAGGCGGAGAAGGCAACCACGGTCGCCATGACGGCAATGACCCAGACTGTTGCAGTCCTGAAAGGGAGGAAGCTGAACAGAGCCAAACAGCCCCAGCCTCACCCCAGGAGGAGACTCCCCTCCCCACCCCAATCCTGGCCACGCCTTCACAGGCAGAGCCAGAACAGGCTGAATCTGTGCAGCCAGTGCCGGAGCAAGCTGACCTTACTAAGGTAAAATCAGCAAAGATAAAAGATACACAAACAAAGCCTGAAGTGAGAAAAGCCAAACTCACAAAAGTAAGAGCTACCAAAGGCTCTCCACCTCCCAGTGGACCCATGGATAGCCTGACAAACAGTCCAAAACCAGATGAAGATCCCTCAACCAGCGAGGACTTCACAATGGAGTTGTCAGACTCCGACGCAACTGACTCAGAAAACGAATATAAAGACGTCTCTGATGTAACTACCACCAAGTAACATTATTACACACAATCTAAGCATACTACAGTGGAACGAACATCTGTGGCTTCAATACAAAGAATGTCATCCTCCACGCAATAGTACGATCAAGGAACATTAACACTGCCATGTTCCAAGAGACATTAATAGAGGGGACTGTTCACTTCTCAGGATATCATGTCTTCATGCTGCCAAGCATAGCTGGCAAAAGAGGCTTGATCATCCTGGTCAGAACAACAATCCCTTGCTCCGCAATAGCCGATGCACCGCACTGTGGAGAGGATGTTGAATCTCTTGCCATTGAGATTCACCAGGCTGGGGGCCCCTCAAGCTGTACAATGTGTATAGCAAGCCAGGTCTGTGCTACTGCAGCACAAGACTGAGTGATTATAGGGGGAGACTTCAATGCACACCTCACCATCCTGGCTCCCTGCAGGGCACCGGATGCCGCAGGCCATCACATAGCCAACGTGCTTGAGACTTTTCCCGAGATCGCTCTTCTCAATAGCCAAGAGCCAACGCATGTCAGAGGAGGGGTCTTAGACCTCACCTTGGCCACTGCGGCTCTGGTGGAGAGAATTAGATGGTGTGTCGATGTCACAGGTGACCATTATGGCATTGTTACTACCCTCATGGATGCTGGCCCAGCCCAAAAGCCGCAAGCAAATCCAAGATGGAAAACAGACAAGGCCAACTGGCAAGCCTTTCAGAATGCCTTAGAAGCAATGAACCCCCACAGAGTGAAAACGTGAAAGTGCTTGAAGCCAGACTTATCAGTGCCATAAATCAAGCAGCCTCACAGACTATACCTAAAACTCAGCCATGGACCAGAAGTTATAAAGACGCCTGGTACTTTAATGACGAGATTGAGGAAGTCAACCACAGAGTGAACATGTGTAGAAAACATTTCCGAAGACAAAGAACCCCTGACAACCTAACCCTCCTAAAGCAGTCAGACATGCCAAGGAAACTGCCATAAGAGTCAGGCAGGGAAAGTGGCTGGAATGGTGTGAGTCCTTTGACCACCGAATCACCCTTACAGAGAGTCAGGCGAGCTACTAGCCGCTCAGCCCCGAGGTGCACACACCACAACCCTCAACCAGAAGCAAACAGACTGGTGCAGAAGTTCTCTGCGAGAACAAGCAGCAACAGTCTGCCAGCTGAACTGGCAACCCAAGAACGCCTACAACCAGGCAGACTTGCTCATATCAGAGAGAGGGCAGCCGAGCCCGATAACTCAGATGTTATCTTCTCTCTGAGGGAACTAAGACAAACTACAAAATCAGTTCTTACACAGCCCCGGGTTCTGATGGGATCTCGTACCCCATCATTTCCCACCTAGGACTGGCAGGTGAGCTTGCATTCCTCATCAACAAGTCCTGGGAAACTTCCACTCTACTCCAGAGCTGGAAGAGGGCCATCATAGTTCCCATCCCAAAACCAAAGGAACCAGGGAAGTACTGCCCAACTCTCTCCTCAGCTATCTGGGCAAGATGGCCGAGAGAATGGTACTAAACCGACTGCAATGGAAAATGGGACCCCCACATGAACACCTCCATGGGTTCACAAGGGGCATGAGCACAGCATACAGCATAGCCACGCTCTTAAGCACAATCAGCACTGTTACTTCTGTGGTAGTATTCCTAGACCCGGAGAAGGCTTTTGAATTAGCAAGTCCAGAAGGGAATAAGAGGAAAGCTCCTGGCTTGGATAGGTGACTATTTCAGGAACAGAACAGCCAAAGTCATATTCCCAGGTCACCTATAACAGCAAATGTCACTAGAAAATGGAACACATCAGGGTGGGGTCCTTAGTCCAACCCTTTTCAACACCCTAATGTCCTGCATCCTCAACATACAGCTCCCAGTGGGGTGCAAGATCATCGTCTATGCAGACGACCTTGCAATCATCTCCACTGGATCACACTGCCTAAGTAAAGCCCAGCACTGTCTGGACTTTGTATCTGAGGAGTGCTGTAGGTCAGGACTAAAGATCTCTGCAGCCAAATCCAAAGCCATGGCTCTGAGACTAAATGGTCAAGGCACAAGTCTGAGAATCCAGGGAATGGACTTAGAATGGGTCATGGTCTTCCTTGGGGTTACTTGGTTGACCGAACCAAAGCATGAGAGCAATGTCTGGGAGACACATAGGAGCTAGACATAAAGTTCTAAGATCATTCTATGTACATGCCATCCGACTATGCTTCTGTCTCCCTGATTACTGCAAAGCCGAAATTAAGAGAAGCTGCCAGGATCATTCTGGGTGCCCCAAGGTGGACGAAGGCTCTCAACCTCCTCATGGAGGCAAACCTTCTCTCCCTGGAATCACGGATTGATCTAATGGCAGTTCAGTTCCTTTCAAAGGTCATCCAAACTCCCAGGAACACAAACATGAGACAAAAAATATTCAGACGCCTAGAACAAGACCACGAGTGGTTTGCAAACAACCAGGGTGTTGATACGCTATCAGCTCAAAGAACAACTACTTGCCAAGGGCATGGACTCCCCCCACCCCGACTTTATTGAAGCCCCGCCGTGGGCACAAACCTTGATCGAGTTCTCTGTTATGAGCTTGTCAAGGAGAAAGAATCAGTACACCATGCCTAGTCTAAAGGCAGGAGCTGAGAGGGCCATTGCAGCCATTACTCCTCCGGGTAGTAGAACCTACTTCACGGATGGATCAGTCGATCCCTTAAACCACACTGCAGACGCCGGCTTTGCAGCAAGGGATGCCACACAATCCATGAGAGTAACAGACAACGCCTCCTCGCTACAGGCAGAGGCAGTTGCGATCATGGGAGTCCTAGCCCACGCGTCCCTGAGGGAAGGATATGTGGTCATACATACAGACTCCAGGGCAGCCACTGACTGCCTACAGCATAGCTTACTCTACGACAACATCTACCTTCTGACCAATGTGCTTACCATAGTACAGAGGATCCTTGCTCAGGGTAGAAGAATAATCATAAACTGGGTCCCTAGCCACATAGGCATCAGAGGGAATGAGCTTGCTGACAGACTAGCTGACAATAGCAGGGGTACGCCCCCAAATTCCATGATCATAAAACCGAGCCGAAAAAAATCTTAAAACAAGTGCAATGCCACAGCTCGTGCCTTCCTCCTGTAGCTTCACAGAGAGAAAACGAGATCCTCCCCCTCGGTCATATGGTATGAGCCACTGGCACTCTCTGAAGCAATCAATAGAGGTACCGAAATCCTTCTTCACAGAATCATAGAGACAATTGACTATGCAGACAGGTATTGCATGCACTTTAAAAATTCTCCCTTTAAAAAGTGAAATACCCTTTCAAATATGTATACCTCTGGAACATTGTGTTTACGATTACTGTGATTCCGGTGAGATAGAAGATGAGATGCATTTCCTCTTCAACTGCAATCTGTAGAAACCATTTATTGTTTACGAGTTGGAAAAAATAGTAACTTTAGAAATTTTAATAGATTTGAGAAGTAGATAAATTTCAGCAATAATGAGATTCTCTTATAAATTCCTATATATGTACATAGGTTCTCTATAATAATTCTCTTATCTGAGTCAGAGATCATATTTTGTGTGTTTTCTTATACTATTAATGTTTGAAAGTAAGTGTATCAGTGTTTGTACCATGTGTTTATATTTTTTGTGGTATAACCTTTTCTAAACAGGGCTTTATTGTTTTATAGTCAAATAATTGTGAACCTGTTAACATATTATTTCAATATTACTTCGAAATAATTATAGCTTTACGGCACATCAATTCTAAACATTTGTTGAGCAAGCATAGCCCAATTCTGCTTGCGTTTCCTCCATTCGCCCATTCCTTTCTCCGCACGGCATGGCTGGACGCTGCGCCAAAATTAATATGACTGTCGCTTCATTTTGTTCCATATGGGGTGAAATTTGACAACATAAATTTTAAAGAATGTCACACACAGGCGCACGCGGGCACGCAGAAATGTATTGTATTTAAAAATATATCAGAATCCTCCTCTGACCCTGTTATTAGGATTATCATTTTCATTGTTGTTATTATTGTTATTGTTTTTCTTCTTCTTGTGCAAGTACACGGCAATGGAGGAAGTAGTTAGACAGTCGGTTTATGCACATTAACGTGACACTTCGAGGCGAAGGTTAATCAGAAGACAGTAGAGGAAGAGGGAGAAGAAAATTAAAGAAAAGAAATTTAAAGAAATTTAAGAACATTAAAAGTTAAGGGGGGTGGCTTAAAGAGGAAAAAGACATGGGAAAAGGGGAAACGGGCTTAAAGAGGAAAAAGACATGGGAAAGGGGAAACGGGCTTAAAGAGGAAAAAGACATGGGAAAGGGGAAACGGGCTTAAAGAGGAGTGGGAGGGGGAAGGGAGAGGCGGCTCAGAGAGGAAAACGGATGGAGGGGAGGGAGGGATAAGGGAGCGAAGGAGGTGGGGGAGTTTAAGGAGGAAGAGGAGGGAAGTGGGAGGGGGCAAGTGTAGGGCTTAAAATGGGAAGGGAAAAGTGAATTTACGGATGGGGATGAGTGGGAGTGGCAGAGCGGGAAAGGTTGAAGGAGAGGGAAAGGGGCTGGAAAAGGGAGAGAGGAGGTAAGTACTTATTTATATTTTATTTTTTCATTGAATTTCCACAGATCTCGCTAGTGAATAGATTATAATTGCATATTTAAATCTACATTTAAGGTGCAAGGTGCGCTGCTCTTTTGAATGCTTAATCATTTTATTGTAAACTTTTATGAATCAATAAATAAAGTTGTCCTGTTTTACTGACAGTATTATATATTTCGATCGTTTTACAGCATAGTCTGTTCTAAAATGAGTCGTATTGCTTCATAGTCAACAACAGTACTTGACAACCTGTTCCCTATTATTCCAATATGATATACGTAGAAACTGTGAAAGAAATAGTGCTTTACTCTAGCCCATAAATTCTTGAAGGGCCGGGGACTTTTCCTTGTCACCTCGGCCGCGAAACAGTTTGGTTCTCAAAAACTTTCACATAAAAAACTTGCATTATACACTAAAATATTCTTTATATAATAATTAAAATAGCTTTAAAAAGTTATTTCATAAAATGAATAAAAGTTCTTTGAAACATAAAATAAAATACTTATTAGTAAAATAAGTAAAAAAGAACCACTATGTACATGGTAAGATACGTTCATAAAATGTGTAAAAATGTAAAAATATAAAAATATAAAATGTAAAATATTTATAATAAAGTTAAGATGAAATGATAATAATAAGGTAAATAAAGATTAAAAGTTTCTTTGCAAATTAATTTTCTGTGTGGTGGTCTCTTTTCCCAAGGTTCGTCTAAAACACGATGTAAAAATGTTTATTAAGACATACTAAAATAAAAGCTAACACCAAAGTAAAGCATAAAACATAAGGACGGGTGACGAGGCCGCGCAGGTGAGTCGCTCCAGGTGGCTTCCCGTTTTCTGTTGCCGCAGCTTCCTCACCGTTTGACGGGCATCATCACCCCCGGGGGTAAAAAAAGGGCTTTGGCAACCTAGGGGGGTACGAGGCTGCGACACCTCCTGGAACGAGGAGGCCGCCGCCCTTCATCTCGAAAAGGGGGAGACAAAAAATATGTAGGGGACCGTAGGGGACGTACACAGGCGGTCCACTACAAATGAACTTAAAACTGTATTGGTTTACCAAATAATTTTCCCTTTATCACTGCATATCTTAACTGATGCTTAGCAGTGCGCTGCGCTGTTCACTTAAATGTCAAAAGGTTTCCATTTACTATATTACTTTATTATGCGGTTTGACTTAAACTGTCTCGTGTTAAACTGCAATTAACGACATTACTTGTGAACTTGTATATGTTCCTTGGATTTTTTTTTTTGATAGAAAAAGAGAAGACAGACAGGGGAGAGAATGAGAGAAGAGAGAGAGAGAAGAGAGAAGAGAGAGAGAAAGGAAAGAAGAGAGGAGAGAAGGAAAGGAGAAGGGGAAAGGAGAAAGGGGAAGGAAAGGAGAAAGGGGGGAGAGGAGAAGGAAGGGAAGGGGAAGGAAAGGAAAGGAAAGAGAAAGGGGAAGGAAAGGAGAAGGAGGGGAAGGGAAAAAGGGGGAGGAAAAAGGGAAAAAAAAGAAGGAGAAGAGAAGGAGGACAAGGAGAAGAAAAAGGAGGGGAAGGGGGAAGGGGAAAAGGGGAAAGGAGAAGAAGGAGAGGAGAAGGAAAGAGGGGAAAGGGGAAGGAGAAAAGGGGAAAAGGGAAGGAAAGGGAAAAAGAATGGAAAAGGAGAAGGGGGAAAAAGAGGAAAGAAAGGAGGAGGGGAGGGAAGAAAGGGAGAAGGAGAAGGAGGAAAGGGGAAAGGAAAAGGGGAAAAAAGAAAAGGGAGGAGAAGGGGAAGGGAGAAAAAGAGGGGGAAGAGAAGGGGAAAAAGGGAAAAAGGAGAAAAGGGGAAAAGGGAAGGAAAAGAAAAAAGAAGAGGGGAAGGAGAAGGGGGAGGGGGGAAAAGGAAAGGGGAAAGGGGGAAGGAGGAGGAGAAGGGGAAGGGGAAGGGGAGGAAAAGAAGGAGAAGGAAAGGGGAAGGAGAAGAGGAGGAAGGGAAGGGGAAGGAGAAGGAGAAAGGAAAAGGAGGGAGAAGGAGGGAAGGGAAGGAGAAGGAGAAAGGAGAAGGAAAGGAGAAAAAAAGGGGAAAAGAAGGAGAAAAGAAGGGGAAGAAAAAGGAAAAAGGGGAAGGGGAAGGAAGGGGAAAAGGAAAGGAGAAAGGGGAAGGAAAGAGAAGGAGAAAGGAAAAAGGAGAAGGGAAAAAGGGGGGGGGAGAAGGAGAAGAGAAAGGGGAAAGGGGAAGGGAAAAAAAGGGGAGGAGAAGGAAAAGGAGGGAAAGAAAAGAAAAGAAGGAGGAAAGGGGAAAGGGAAAGGGGAAGGAGAAGGAGAAGGAGGGGGAAGAGAAGAAAGGAGAAAGAAGGGGGAAAAAGAAGGAGAAGGGAAGGAAAAAAGGAGGAGGGGAAGGAAAGGAGAAGGAGGAGGAGAAGGGGAAGAAGAAGAAGGGAAGGAGAAGGAAAAGGAAAAGGGGGGAGAAGGAGAAGGAGAAAGGAGAAGGAGAAGGGGGAAGGGAAAGGGGAGGAAGAGGAGAGGAGAAGGAGGAGGAGAAAGGAAAGAAGGGGGAGGGGAAGGAAGAGAAGGGGAAAGGGAAGAGAAAGGAAAAGAAGGAGAAGGAGGGGAAGAAGGAGAAGAGAAGGAGAAGGAAAGGAAGGAAAAAAGGAAAAGGGGAGAAAAAAGGGAAGGAGAAGGAGAAGGAAGGGGAAAAGGGGAAGGAAAGGGAGAGGGAAAGGAAAAGGGAAAGGAGGGGAGAAGGAGAAGGGGGAAGGAAAGGAGAAGGGGGAAAAGGAAAGGGGAAAGGGAAAAAAGGGGAAGAGAAGAGAAGGAGAAAGAAGAAGAAAGGAGAAGGAAAGGGGAGGGAAAAGAAGGAGGGAAGGAGAAAGGGGAAGGAGGGAAGGGAAAGGGGGGGAAAAAAGAAGGAGAAGAGAAGAAGAAAAGGGGAAGGAGAAGGGGGAAGGAGGAAAAGAAGGAGAAGGAAAAAAAGGAAAGGGGAAAAGGGAGAAGAGAAGAAAGAGAAGGGAGAAAGGGAAGGAGAAGGGGAAGGGAAAAGGGGAGAAGAAAAGGAGAAGAGGAAGGGAGAAGGGAGAAGGAGAAGAGAGAGAAGGGAAGAAGGGAAGGAGAAGGAGGGAAGGGAGAAGAAGGAGAAGAAAGGGGAAGGGGAAGAGAAGGAAAGGAGAAGGAGAAGAAAGAAGGAGGAGAAGAGAAAGGGGGGAAGAGAAGGAGAAGGGAGGAGAAGAAAGGGGAAGGAGAAGGAGAGAAGGGAAGGAGGAAGGGGAAAGGGGAAGGAAAGGAGAAGGGAAAGGATAAAAGGGGAAGGAGAAGAAGGAGAAAGGAGGAGAAGGAGAAGAAGAGAGAAAGGGGGAAGGGGAGAAGGGAAGGAGGGGGAAGGAAAGGGGGAAGGAAAAGGAAAGGAAGGAGAGAGGGGAAAGGAAAGGGGAAGGAGAAGGGGAAAGGAGGAGAAGGAGAAGGAGGGGAAAAGAAGGAGAAGGGGAAAAAAAGGAGAAGGGGAAGGAGAAAAGGGGAAAGGGGAGGAGGAGAAGAAAGGAGAAGGGGAAAGGGGAGGGAGGAGAAGGAGAAGGAAAGAAAGGAAAGGAAAAAGGGAAGGAGGAAAAAAAAGGAGAAGGAAAGGAAAAAAAGGAAGAAGGAAAAGGGGAAGGAAAAAAAGAAAGGAGGAGAAGGAGAAGGGGAAGAGAAAAAAGGGGGAAAAAAAAAGGGGAAAGGGGAAGAAAAGGAGAAGGGAGGAGAGGGAAGGAGAAGGAGAAGGGAGAAGGGGAAAGGAAGGGAAAAAAAGGGGGGAGAAGGAGGAGGGAGGGAAAGGAAAGGGAAGGAGGAAAAAGGAAAAGGGGGAGAAGGGGGAAGGAGAAGGGGAAAGGAGAAGGGAAAAAGGGGGGAAGGAAGGGAAAAAGGAGAAGGGGAAAGAGGAGAAAAAGGGGAAGGAGAAAGGAGAAAAAAGGGGGAAAGAGAAGAAAAGGAAAAAAGGAGAAGGAAAAAGAAAGGGAGGAGAAAAAAAGGAGGGGGGAGAAGAAAAAGGGAAGGGAAAAAAGGGAGGAGGGGAGAAGGGAGGAGAAGGAGAAGGAGAAGGGGAAGGAAGGAGAGGGAAAAGGGGAAGGAGAAAAGGGAAGGAGGGGGGAGAAGGGAAAAGGGAGAAGGGAAGGGGAAAAAGGGGGGGGGAAAAAAAAAAAAAAAAAAAAAAAAAAAAAAAAGATAGAGGAGAGAAGAAGGGGGGGGGGGGGGGGGGGGGGGGGGGGGGGGGGGGGGGGGGGGGGGGAAGGGAAAAAAAAAAAAAAAAAAAAAAAAAAAAAAAAAAAAAAAAAAAAAAAAAAGAAAGGAGAAGAGAAGGGAAGGAGAAGGAGAAGGATAAGAGAAGGAGAAGGGAAGGGAAAGGAGAAGGAAAGGGAAAGGAGGGGAGGGGGATTTAGGAAAAAGGGTAGAAGGGGAAGGAAAGAAAAAGGGAGGAGAGGAGGGGGAAAAGGGGGAAGGGATTAAAGGAGAAGGGAGGAGGGGGGAAAAAATAGGAAAGAGAGGGAGAAGAGAGGAAGAGAGAGAGAAAGAGAGAGAGAGAGAGAGAAGAGAGAGAGAGAGAGACAGACAGACAGACAGGGACAAAGTGTGTGCATGTGTGTGCTCATATGGGTGGTGGGTTTTTTTTTAGTGCAGGAGCAGAATATGAAAAAAAAAACTATTTACATATCTTAGTTACCCTCCATATTTTTTTTTTTTTCTCAACTAGGGGGTATTTCTAAGTTTTTTAACAAAAAAAGAAAAAAAATTTTACAGATTCATTTCTTTAATTGGCATTTTGGGAAAGTCTTGTGGTAAGGCACTAAGCATAAATAAAATTGTATCAAATTTTGATATTTAATATCATGTTTTTATGCATCGTCACTACATGAGGCTTAGGCACATTCAGTATGTATGGTCTTTAGAACTTGCAAGAAAAGCTGTCAGAATAGTAGGTCATAACAATGCCCTCAATTCCCACCATCTACCCTGAGATGAGGCCCCTCTATCACAATGATGGAATTGGTTCAGTTACCATTCCTGTATCACCCAAGAGGCTGTACATTTTCTATTTGGTTGATGTATGAGCTGACATTTAGGACTGCAAAATTTTTAATGTAAATTTTCCAAATTATTGGGAAACAAAAATCACATCTACTGGACCGCTATTTTATTGAAACATTCTCGTATAATATACAAGTAGGCAATCATTTATAACAGGTAAAGTAAAGTAAAAGTTAAAAAAAGACAACATCACTGGGTTCACTCAGGGAAGGTGGGGGGCAGCTCAGTTTAAATTTAATGATAATTCTTATTGGGCAGATCAGTATAACTTTCAAATATATTGCCATGGTGACTGGGGTTTCAAGGCTGTCGTTCACTAAGTCATGTATTAGGTATTATGTATGTACTAAGATTTTTATAGGATATACTATATACCATAGGAACTTGGGTCTATATTTTTATAATCTTATGCTTACCTGCCCAAAAGTAATTATCTTGTCTCTAATTTGTAGCAAAATCAAAAGGGGATATACACAGCCCCATACTTATCCAGCTCCTAACAAATTCAATAAAACTTAAATTTGCCTAATCTCAGCTTTGCATGATCTACATATTCATACCTTAATAAAATATTCAAGATACAGTGGTCAACTGGACTCCCAATATATATATATATACAATAAGAAAAGCTTTCCCATAAGAATAATAACTGAAGGAGCTGAGGAAAAACACTGGCTCTGCAATGGAACTGAATATCATTTCTATTGTAACTCTCTGCTGTAGAATAATACAAATACACAAGTGCACATACCTCTCAACACTGAATATATATTTATGCAGAAAAATGAGAAAATCAAAAGATAATTGTAATTCCATTTTTATTCATATTTTATTCGCTCATACATTCCATAATAAAACACACTTGATTACGCTCTGCACCTCCACCTCAGAGTATGAAGACTTACTTTCTTGCTTTGGTGGATAGAGTACAATATAAGAGGAATATCACTGTATTTAAAGATATAACAAGAAGTGGTGGACTTTTCACAGGAGGTAACACCAATACCAGGCTCAGAAAAATCCCCCTTGTTGGTTGTTCTGTGGATAAAGTTGGCACCAAGACCTCTCTTCTAAAAAGTTCATAGCATGATCTAGATTTACTAGCTTCCAAGCCATAGATTGCATCCACCCTGAAGGCCACCTTGGTAGAGAATATGCTTTTGAGGTTATGTATTCTCTAACTGGCTGCCTAAATCTAAACGAGCACTCTAACAGGGTACTCAGCTAAGGTGTACTTCAGGAAAGAGACAATATTAGGCTTTCATGACATCTGTAACTTTATCAAATTTCTTTCAAATGCTAAAATAATAAGCCTTATTCAGGGAACTAATATACACCATGATGTCAAACTAATATTTTTTTAAATTTTCCTCACAATAAATCTAACATTTTGTTATTATCCCATGACCAAAAGTTGAGCTCAATACCATAAAATCTAGGATGCAATGGATTATCTAAAAATAAGAAAAAAAGAAACCACCTTCAATAAAATATAAATACTTTCTTCAATATGTCAGGGCTCATTTCCTTTAAAAGAATACAGAAAATCTGATTACCCTCCAACAGTGTTAAAGTTTAACAGCGTCTTGTCATCCCTACAATAATCGTTTTTCTATGAATCATTTACAAACCAACAAAAAAGTGATTACATTTCATTTATATATGCACAACATATACCAGGATATTGGTAGCCCACATATAATTCTTTCTTGGATACCTATAATAAAAAGAGGAAAATATACATGTTCTCAAAATGCCAAAATGGGATCTGTGTAATATACTCACACTCACTCCTCTGATTATTGTTATTAGGATCTTTGGTTCATCAACATCCATTCAAGTCTCCATTTTACTATTAACAGCCATCTCTTAATAACTGGCTATGTGAGTGTGTCAAATTCCACTATTACATTCATTCTAATTTCTAAGCCTTACCTTATTATGCAGAAGTAATTTTCAAGTCTCAATAATTAAAAAAAATAAAACTTTTAAGGCAGTTCACTGGTTTTAATGTACATTACTGTTCATCAGGTGTCCCTATTTTGCAAATGAGGAGGGGAGAAAGAGAAAGAGAGAGAGAGAGAGCATGAGAGTGACTGAATGTGAGCATGAGTGTGTGAGTTGAGTGGAGAGAGTGAGAGAGAGAGAGAGAGAGAGAGAGAAGAGAGAGAGAGAGAGAAGAGAGAGAAGAGAGGAGAGAAAGAAGAGAGAAGAGAGAGAAAGAAAGAAAGAGAGAAGAGAAGTAGAAAGAGAGAGAGAGAGGAGAGAGGAAGAGAGAGAGAAGAGAGAGAGGAGAGAGAAAGAGAGGAGAGGATAAGAAGAGAGAGAGGAAAGAGAGGAGGGAGAGAAGAGAGGAGGAGAGAGAGCCAGAGAGACAGAGAGAGAGGAGAGAGAGAGGAGAGAGAGAGAGAGAGAGAGAGAGAGAGAGAGAGAGAGAGAGAGAGAGAGAGAGAGAGATTGTGACTGACTGTGAATGACTGACTGAGTGACTGACTGGAAGTATGACATTTGCATGTAAGCCTTTATGAGAGTGAAGGTGACGGTGTCTGAGAAGGAATCACTTTAAAAAAGAAAGAAAGAAAGAATGCGTGAGTGTTTATGAAGGTAGGGATGGGGGTGACAGGGAACCAGAGGACAAGGAAGAGGCAACAGAAGTATTCTGCCTTAAAAATGATGATTTTGAAGTCTTTTCCTTTTCTGCACTCTGATGTTCAAAATTAGTAATGCCTCTTGAATGAATGCAATCTCTCTCTCCAGCCTCTTCAACATTTGCAGAAACAGACTCACCAAGAACTAAAAATAGTAAATATTGACAAGTCTTTAAAACAAATTGTAATAATAAGCAATAATAATAATAAAGCCAATAATAGCATTAGTAATAATGATAATAATTATAGCAATAATAATGATAATAATGATGATGATAATAACAGTAACAAAATAAAATAATAAAAAAAATAATAATAATAAAAATAATAATTAAATTAAAATAATAACAAAATAATAGTTATCATTATCATTATCATTATCATAATCA
This sequence comes from Penaeus monodon, assembly GCF_015228065.2. Classification (NCBI taxonomy): domain Eukaryota; kingdom Metazoa; phylum Arthropoda; class Malacostraca; order Decapoda; family Penaeidae; genus Penaeus; species Penaeus monodon. Next base: position 32,395,671 of record NC_051387.1, on the reverse strand, counting down.
TAATCAATCAATCAATAAAAATTAATTAATAAAAAAAAAAAAAAATTATTAATAATAATAATAAAACATGATGGAAAATAGCCCACACTAAATTTGGCCAATAATACTGGGAACATAAGTTTATATCACAGGAAACCTTTTTAGCAAAGAGCAGCTTTATTTTCTTTCCAAACAGACAAGAGGCAGGAACCAATCAAATTTCAGTGACTACACATTTTAGAGCAGAAAAAAAAGACAGAAAAAGGTAGTAAATGTTGTCTTTGAGATTCAAACATTTTCATTCTAAAAAAAAATATTTCAAATATTTACATCTGCTTGCTTTAGTATTAAGCACTTCTATTCCTCTTAAAGATGTGAAAAAATAATCAGTCACCACCAATAAGCAGCTGCGATCGGGGAAAGAATTCCCATCTTTCATGTTCATTTTCAAATTCCCTCACTGAATGGCATTAACTGAAAGCTCCCAAAAGCAGCTGCAACTCTAATGCCTTTAAGGTTATCCACTTCACTTCTCTAACAACCACCATCTAAAAGTTACTGGATCTTTGTAAAATCTTCAATTATGACTAAGCTGCTAGAACATTCAATTTCTGACAAAAAATCTATACATTCAAATGATCATTGATGCATTTCAACCCTTTTACTTGACATGATTAGTTCAAGGTTGCCAACCAAATAACATGGAACCCAATTAACCATTCTGAAGTATAATTCTTTATAAGTATTTTCCATTTCTTTCATCCAAAACAGCAATATCAGTGCCATATTAAAGAAGAAAAATGGGATTCTAAACATTTTCCCCTCCCAACATATTTGCAATACTATTTTGTTTCTTCCAAAAAATCCCTGGAGTTGGCAAGTGATAAGTATAAACTTTATTTTGATTACAAGGCCAACCTGAGATGTACATTCTCTGCACCACAAGGATCAATAGCTATGAACTTCAAGCACAGGCCAGAGGATTGCTGCTTTATCATGGGGAAAAATATTAAAAATAATAAGTTGATCACAATCAATAATAGAGAACAGGAATTTGTAGCTATGATGATACATATCTCCTCATCCATCAGTCATTGCATGCTTGATCAGACTTCTGAAATTTCAAAAATACAGATCTACCCCCTCAGGCCTTATCCAACACTGTTGTATCCCTGACAAATATCTACATTTCTGTCTCAGTCAATTTATCCATTACACAATGCAATGTAAATGAAAACAACTGAATAAACTGACATACTATACAAGGTAATAATGATGACTACCTTTGTCATATGGAATTGCAGTTTCCAAAAACATGACAAAGAGAGCAAATGTGATGAGAGTATGTTTGTTGATGGAATCAATGCACATAAAACTGAAATAAAAGAAAGAAATTATCTAAAATTACAGCAGAAATGTAAAACACCCTTACACTCAAGCCTCTCAAAAGTACTAGCAGAAAAATCATTCAAAAAATCATAGGTGAAAAACAAGCTCTCTCTAGTTTACAAAACTTGTACAGAAACCCTTCTCGCACAAAAGTGACAATATATTCTGTTAAAAGAAAAATAAACAGATCACATTTCCACCAATACAAATACAGACTTATCTTGGGCATAGCATATTGTAGTCCAGAAAGCATCATTCCTCAGTTATAAAGAGCTAGAATACTTAACAAAATTTAACAGAGGTAAGCATATAAATTGATTATTTCTGACAGTTCATCTCCT
>NC_051387.1:32383962-32386462 GCF_015228065.2 Penaeus monodon | reverse complement strand
CTTTATGATTAGCAGTATCATCACATCACCATCATTATTATTATCATTACTATCCTCATCATTATCATTATTATCACTAGAACTATTACTATTCCTATCACTATCATTATCATTATAAAGAACAATAAATACACAATATAAATAATAAATAACACCAAATAATATCAATTATGTCAAATAACAATATTAGTAATAAACAATAATATGATTTAAAAATATATTAAAAAATAACAGTTAGAATAATAATAATAACAACAGTATCTAACAACGATAATGATGATAATTATAATTTTAATTACAATTACAATTACAATATTAATAATAATATAGTAATAGTAATAATAATAATAATAATAATAATAATAATACCTACTATCATTATATCATAGTAATTATCACTACTGTCATTATTATTACCACAATTACTATTCTCGTAATAATCACTATCATTATCATCATTATCATAAAAAAGTTGATACAGCATGTATATGCCACCAACTGGTTATTCAACAGGAGACTCACAGCCTACATTTTTAAGGTTGAAAGAATTATGAAGGAAACTATTTTGGAATCTTATCATTTCTTTTAAATGAAATTCTAGACATTAACTGGGCCCACTGGTTAAATATCACAGCTCGATGTGTAGTGAAACTGTTGTCTTGTGTGGGTCAACTTACTTTCTCATACAGTTTTCCAACTCACCTCTCATTTCATTACAATTCACTCCATTTTTTCCTCCTTCTAAATTGTTTGCTGTCTATTTAACAATACATGCACAAAAGGTACTGCACACACAGTATAAATATTGCAAAACAAATTGTCATGAACAAAAATCAAGACAACAATATCCACAATTATCACAGTTTTCACATAAGCCTCTATTTACTTTTTTTATATATAACATAATGAGGTTGCATACCAGTATGAAAATGTTATAAATATATTCAGCTACATCTACTCTCCTTTCTCTTCTGAGAAGGTATATAGCTCTTCTATAAAATAAAAAACTACAGGGAAATTAGTCAAGACTTCATCTCACAAATAAATATGGATCAAAGAATTTTACTTGGTATTATTTGATTTCAATTAAGAAAAGACAAATATATAGAAAGATGAGTTAATAATACTCTTTACTCAAGAACCAAATATACCTGTGAAGACTGAATATCAGAAATGTATGGTAATATGCTTTGATGTTTATAATATAGTATCATGAAATACTAAACAAAGTACTTCTGTTCTAAAACAAAAACTTTTACCTTTTCTGTCACATGAGCAGACTTGAGATACTTACTGGGATACTTACGCTAACTTTGCCAGCTTTATTTGCCCCAAATTGGATTCTTGCTTTACCCTTAACCAATGTTGCGGCTATTTGCATGATAACGGCCTCAATTGTGTACGCTGAACTCCATCCCTGCAACAACCACAAGACAAAATAATATCCATAATTTTACCATATATTACACTGTACATTCTTTAAAAATTATTTCAATACTGCTAATGATCTAATTTCTCAACAATGTTCAAATTCAACTGCAACAGAAACAGCATGACCAGCTTACCTGCTTGGTGAGAAGCTCCATACAAATGGCACCACCAACCAGCACGTAGCCCCCACTAATCACCGGATGAACAACCCGCACAAATGGAGGCTCAAAGGGGTACATCTCCTGAAAGATATCCAAATACTCTAATACTGTCTCTACACGTAGATATCATATATACTGTAAATGCCAGTGATTGTGTGTGTGTGATTGTGTGAGTGTGAATGTGTGTAAGTGTGAACGTGCGTGAATGTGAATGTACATGAATATATGTTGCGTGTGTGGGTGGGCGTGTGCGTGGGCGTGTGCGTGTGTGAGTGAGTGAGTGAATACAAAGATTATTTTTCTTTAAAAAACCAAGTGTAGTACTACATAAACACCTGTATCAATATACACCACCAGTGTATATTTTCACTTATGTTTAAAAAGAAACACTAACTACCTCACCTTAAAATGGAAGTTGAATAGTATGTGGTCTGTTCCCTCCTTCTCCTTGAGCAGCACCAGGTCATTGTGGAGTGGTGAATCGGAGTCCACTATCAGAAGTTTGACATTCCATTCATAAAGACTGTCATTTACTAACTCCACACTGTATACTCCTGAAAGGACCATTTTATCTTTTTAATCATTAACCAGAGGCAAACTAGTTGTTTATTTATTTAAAATCCAATCATACCTACATTAACAACATGCAACTGGGGAAAATGCATAAAAAATGGAGAAAATGCTCTGCTCTTTCAACCAAGAAAGCAGGTACTGACATGCATTTCTGTAAATATCAACATCAAATATGGCAGAATAACTAAGAACAGTACTATCTAAAAGATTTAAAAGAATATACATCTAAATTAAACTACTGTTTACGGTCCTTTGGGGGGAGGGGGGATCTTACCTTTTTTGAAGCTATCTGAGCGGTATATATCCCTGAGCTCCTTCATGAGGCGATCTGTGGC
>NC_051387.1:32373962-32378962 GCF_015228065.2 Penaeus monodon | reverse complement strand
TATGATATTTTATAATTTTATAAAATTTTAACCCAAATAAAATATATTATTTATATATATATACAAATTAAAATATTATTTAAAATATATATATTATATTTTTATCCCCATATTTATAAAATTTAAAATTTTAATTATTTTATTTTATACATATATATAAAACATAATATATTTAAATATTTCATCCCTAAGAATTCCCCAATATACTTAATTTATTTTCATTTTATTTTTTATTATTAAAAATATTTTTAAATTCCCTTTTAAATTTTTAAAATAAATATTTTAATTTATGGGGTTTCCCAAATTATTGGGGGTTTCCACCCATTGGAAAGGGGGGTAAATGTTAAAGCCCCCCGGGAAAAACCGCTGGGATTTAAATTGTAATTCAGTTTGGTGGGGTTGAGTCTTGGGGGTCCCCCCCCCCCCCGGGAAAATTGCTTTATTTTTTCCCCAACCCCTATTTATGGGTTGGGAAGAATTAACTTATTTGAATCTAGGGGGAAATAATTAAAGTTTAAGGGGGAAATGATTATTAATAATTTTTGGATTAAAAGGGTTCTATATCTTTATTTGGGATTAAAATATATTTTATATATAGGTATATAAAATTTTATATATATATATATGGAATAATATATATTATATATATTTTTTTTAAAAATATTTTAAATAATTTTAAAATCTATAAATATTTATAATATAAAATTTTGATATATATTTTAATATGAATATATATATATATATAATATATATAATATATATAAAATATAAAATTTATAATTAAATAGAATAAAAATATATTTTATATATATACATATATTATTATATATAGGAATATATATATATATATTTTATATATAAAAATAATATATATATAATATTAATTTTCTTTTTAATTATATATAAAATATTTGAATAATACAATATATATATAAAAATATAGATATATAAAATATCATATTTTAAAATTATTTTAATATAATATATATATATTATATATAGATAAATTAAAAACCAAAATTATATGAATAAAAAATACCTATATAAATATTTTATATTTTTTAAAAATATATATAATAATATTATAAAAATATGATTATATTCAAAATTATATATATTATATAAAAATATATAATATATTTTTAATTATATATATATTTTATAGGATATACCCCCAAAAATCATATATATATATATTGATATATATAAAAAATCTATAAAATATATGGATATAATATTATATATTTTATATATGAATTTTTAATTTTCTAATTAATATATGATATATACCCCCATATATATATATAAAATTATAATATTTTATATAATATATATTATATAAATAAATATTAAAAATATTTTAATATATTATATAATATTTTTTATATATATATATATATATTATATATTAAAATATGATAGATATAATATTAAAATTTTAAAATTATAATAAAATATAGACATAGATATATATGATAAATATATATGATTTAAAAATATATATATGGATTTTATGTATATATATGTATAAATGATATATATGTATAATATGTATATATTATATATAGGGTAATATATTTTATGTAAATGTATTTATATATATGTATTAATGTATTATTTTATGTATATAAATAATATATTTTGGGATATATATATATTATTATATATAATAATTTATGAAGAGTATACCCCCCTTTTTTACATGTATTAAATTTTTTAAAAGGATATAAATATAAAAAAATTATAAAGTTTAGTAATGTGATGAAAAATACATATTTTTTATTTGTATCATTACTATTGGGTTTTGGTTTTTTTTTTTAAATTTTTCCCTTTTTAATTTTTAAACATATCAGTTGACGTCAAAGGGTCTCCTATTTTTAAAGAAAATTTTTTATTTAGTTTTTAAGGTTTGGGGTGGTTTTTTAAAAGGGTTTTTTAACCCTTTGTCTTTTGGGGCCCTCTAACAAAACTGAAGACAGCAAAAATAAGAATAATAAATAAAAAAATAAAAACTATTTTTGACATTTTATTTTTCAAATTTTTTAAGGGCAAAATATTTGAAACTTAAAAAAAAAAAAAAAAAAAAAAAATTTATCTGGTTCCCAGACCCTCAAAAAACCCCTCCCGGCTCTCCCAAGGGGCCCCCGGGGCCCCGGTTTAAAAACCCCAGGGAGAGGGGCCTCCTCATTTAATTTCCCCCAGGCCTTAAAAGTTCATTCTCTTTTATGTTGTGTTTGTATTTTTAGGGGAGTTTGTCTTTCCTACAAAAAAATTTTGTTTTTTCCTGGCTGCTACTTTTATAATTAATGACTTTATTGGGCCCTTTATTTTTCTTTTTTTTATTATTTTTTTGGGATATGGGCTTGGTTTTTTGCCCTCTTTGGGTTTGAATTTTATCATTATTTTTGGGGGGGGGAAAAAAGAAGTAGAAAGAAAAGTAATTTTTGGGATTTTATTTATTTATTATTAATTTTTATTATTATTATTTTTTATTATTATTATTATTATTTTTTTATTATTATTTTCTTTTTTTTTTCCTTTTCCTTTTTTTAACAAAAATTTAGAATTATGAACCAATTGCATTTTAAAATTCCTTTTAGGAGAAATACCCCCACTCCCCTCCAGTCTGGTTTGGGAGGGGATGAGGACAATAAGTTACTAATGCCATTTAAAGGGTCAGCAAAAAACCCCAAAGGGAAAAGATAATAAATTTAAGGGTTTGTAGAGTGGATGTTTTTCCCATATTAATTTTCTTTTCATTAGTTGGCAGTCCCAGAAAAAAGTCAAGTGTTTTTCAAGTATGTTTAAAAAAATGGAATGGAAAACACTATAATGCACTTGTCTTTCAGGTGTTACAGCAGGTGAAGCTCCTTCTGCGTGAATTGTGTGCAGCATATGGGATGGAGGAACCACCTGACCTAGAGGACAGACTAGACCTTGTTTCTGTACCTCAGGTCATTAATGGGAATGACAGTATTGACCATGTAAGTAAAATATTGAAAGAACTATAAATTACTTGTGTGTTGAGTTAATCTTTTGCCATGATGATTGAAAAGGGGAAAAGTGTGATGATTTAAAGAGCTTCAAATGGTTCTAGTTAAAAGGACTGTCCCAGTGTTGCCTCCTTTGTTTTAGTTATTTGATCCTAAAAAGCTGATTATTTCAGATAACTGATTCTTTTTGCATGTTGGAGTGTAATTTTATTTATTATTAACAGACTGCAGTACCTGCTGTCCAAAGCTCCCACTGTTTTAGCAGAAACACTTAAAAAATATTTTCTTTTCATTTCAACCCTTTAAAGAAAATCTTGTCAGCTGATTTTTAAGTTTCTTTGGTTTTATTTATTATTATTATTATTATTATTATTATTATTATTATTATTATTATTATTATTATTATTATTATTATTATTATTATTATTATTATTATTATTATTATTATTATTATTATTATTATTATTGTTATTATTATTATTTGATACTTGGCTACCATTGTAAAGTTTTAATTTTTTTCAATCTTAAATAAAATACATCTTGGCTAGTTGATAAAGGGAGTGATAGCTTGACAGTGAACCCTTTATAATTAAGGAGACTGTGTAGGGCTGGGAATCCCATGATAAGGTCTAAAGATATTTTTCCAATAATTGAATTTGTTCACTGCCTACATAAACAATTACTCTCAATTTGAAATAGCATGAAGAATATGAAGATTCTGAGATGGAAGAGGAGGAGGAAGACATGGAGGAGGACATTCACTTGGAGATGGAGGACAACTCCTCCTCCCATGCAGCCCAAAAAGATGAAGGCATTGACCCAGGTAATTTGGCCACGTTGGACCGGCTGAAGGCCAACCAGCGGCAAGATTACCTTAGGGGATCCATTTCTGGTAGTGTGCAGGCCACAGATCGCCTCATGAAGGAGCTCAGGGATATATACCGCTCAGATAGCTTCAAAAAAGGTAAGATCCCCCCTCCCCCCAAAGGACCGTAAACAGTAGTTTAATTTAGATGTATATTCTTTTAAATCTTTTAGATAGTACTGTTCTTAGTTATTCTGCCATATTTGATGTTGATATTTACAGAAATGCATGTCAGTACCTGCTTTCTTGGTTGAAAGAGCAGAGCATTTTCTACATTATTTATGCATTTTCCCCAGTTGCATGTTGTTAATGTAGGTATGATTGGATTTTAAATAAATAAACAACTAGTTTGCCTCTGGTTAATGATTAAAAAGATAAAATGGTCCTTTCAGGAGTATACAGTGTGGAGTTAGTAAATGACAGTCTTTATGAATGGAATGTCAAACTTCTGATAGTGGACTCCGATTCACCACTCCACAATGACCTGGTGCTGCTCAAGGAGAAGGAGGGAACAGACCACATACTATTCAACTTCCATTTTAAGGTGAGGTAGTTAGTGTTTCTTTTTAAACATAAGTGAAAATATACACTGGTGGTGTATATTGATACAGGTGTTTATGTAGTACTACACTTGGTTTTTTAAAGAAAAATAATCTTTGTATTCACTCACTCACTCACTCACATACGCACACACACACGCACACACCCACGCCCACGCCCACGCACACGCCCACCCACACACGCACATATATTCATGTACATTCACATTCATGCACGTTCACACTTACACACATTCACACTCACACAATCACACACACACAATCACTGGCATTTACAGTATATATGATATCTCGTGTAGAGACAGTATTAGAGTATTGGATATCTTCAGGAGATGTACCCTTTGAGCCTCCATTTGTGCGGGTTGTTCATCCGGTGATTAGTGGGGGCTACGTGCTGGTTGGTGGTGCCATTTGTATGGAGCTTCTCACCAAGCAGGTAAGCAGGTCATGCTGTTTCTGTTGCAGTTGAATTTGAGCATTGTTGAGAAATTAGATCATTAGCAGTATTGAAATAATTTTTAAAGAATGTACAGTGTAATATATGGTAAAATTATGGATATTATTTTGTCTGTGGTGTGCAGG
>NC_051387.1:32371139-32373862 GCF_015228065.2 Penaeus monodon | reverse complement strand
CAAAGGAAAAGAAAAATCCAATATTACCACTCGACTAGTTACCCATAGCATTCTTTTCCTTCTTTTTCCATTTTCCCCCCATGTGTGCATGTTTCGTGCTCAGCATTTTTCTCTATTTCTCCTGTTTCTCTTATTCTCGTCATGGTAACTGTCTGTATTTTTCTTGTGAGGTAATTCTTTGGCGTATTTTTATGATCTACCGGTCATGCTAGACTAACCATGATCCGCGTATATATTATCTTTTATCTAGCGGTAAATTGATGTGTGCCTTTGTCGTGGATAAGACACGCATTATCTCGTAAACACGTGAGGCAGAGCGGACGCACCATCGGTCGCGACATCAAAAATAGAACAATACAGGAAGATGAGGGCGAAATCCAGAAAAAATGGTCAGAAAAGATGGTAACAGAAGATGACCCATGACGTCAAACTGAGCACGTGTTCACGCCATGACTAAAAAAAAACTTCTAGAAGCCACGAATACGAAAACAACTAGTTGGAGGCGATCACTAGATATATCTCCATTATATATATGTCCAATAACATATATCTATGGTTAAGACACGCCTACCACTATCAAACAGCTGTTCACGTTTTTCTGTGTCAGGTCTTGAGCCAGGCCAAATGCAACTAATCACATCAAGAGGTGCGAAACTGCGTATAAATAAATGGTTTAGGGTTGACCGCCTTTGGTGTATATCTCGATGACACTTTCCTGGGTTACTCAATATCACTTATTTCAGGAGAGGCTTTATCAGTCGAATGGTTGCCCATTCGTCTTGCATAAAGTTTTTTTCTCCTGATCTTTGCGCTGCAGCAGGAGTAACCTGAATTTTGCAGAGGTTGTTTCTCCCACTACACTCACTGTACGTTTTGATGTTTCTTTTCTGTGTCTTTGGGGTAGTCTTCTTTGACAGCCACCTCTCGAGTTTCTGTTTCTCGCTTCTCTGTCCGTAACTTGTGCCAGTTTCTATACACAATTCTCTCACGATGTCTGCATTCTGGGTACTTTGTGGGGATATTCCTTCTCAGAAAATCCGGATTGAGTTTCCTTCCTTTGCTGTTTACCTGATGTGGCCAGCCCGTTCTTTTTTCTGCGGCCGTTGCTGATGAACGCCGAAATAAACTTTTATTGTGGCCCACCTTGCACGCCAGAAACACCGGGATTGGGAGGGACCCTTCCATTTGCAGCAAGAGGATTAACCTTTCCTCCCTTTTCAAAGTTTAGTGGCAGTTATCCTGGGGTTGCTACCACTAGAACTATCAAGAACCTGTATCGTGCATCCTGCAGACCAAGCCCGGCTTTTGGGGCTTCCTTTGGCAACAGAGGCACAATGACTGGCGTCTGGCGTAATGCTGCCGCCTGCTCCAGAGATGACATACCTTCTCTGCACTTTCCCTTTCAGGAGGGGAATGAGCGACTCCGCTCCCGCCTGGACGCGGGCCCTTCACCCACAAAATCCCGTCTGGACTGTCCACGAAGTTGTCCCGTTGGCGGAATTGGGAAGTTAGCATTTAGGTTTTTACCCAACCTTTGGTACCATGACATCCCGAGTCCGTCGGGTTAACTTCAGCCTTGCCTGCCCGTTTCAAGAATACGGCCTCCCTCTTGCCTTCCTTCAGTCCAGCTTTTCCCTCAAAGCCACTCTGGTCCCGGCCATTTGCATGTTCCCATCTTAATTTTTCCATGAAACTCATGCGCAGGATAAAAGATAACACTTTTATTCTCTATTTCTACGTCGCAAGGGGACCTTGATATGGCAACATAACCATGCTGACACCTGGGAGTAGGTGACAAATTACTGGAGATGCACCTCACCCGCTCCCTGTCCGATGACTAAGCGGGGAGCAGGTAACACAGTGTGTGTATGTGTGTGTGTTGTGTGTAAGTGTGTGTGTGTGTGTGTGTGTGTGTTTTGTGTGTGTGTGTGTGTGTGTGTGTGTGTGTGTGTGTGTGTGTGTGTGTGTGTGTGTGTGTGTGTGTGTGTGTAATATATATAAATATATATGTATAAATATATATATAAAAATATATATGTATGTGTATAAATATGATAATAAACACACACACACATACACACACACACACACACACACACATACATACATACATATATATATATATATATATATATATATATATATATATATATATATATATATATATTATATATATATATATATATATCATTATCATCATCAAGGGGCTAACGCCGACGGGGCGCATGGCCGCATCACCCTTCGCTTCCAGCCACGAGGATCCCTCGATGCGAGTCTCCAGGCAGGCACACGGCCCATCTCTAATTCCTCGCGACAGGTCTCGTCGAGCTGCCCAGCCATGATCTCCTAGGTCGTCCCACAGGTCTCCTCCACCCAGGGCTTGTCTCGCAGAGAGACAACCTGACAGGCAGGGTCGTCCATAGGAAGCGAGCTAGGTGGCCATATAGCCTGAGTTGGCGATCCCGATTATGCAAGTAACAGGTCCCATGACAGTTTTCACGGTGTAACCGCCGGTTGGACATGTGGTCCTGCCAACTGTACCCCATGATCCGGTGAAGGACTTGTTACAAAAGGTATCAAGGCGAGACTCCAAGACACTGGATAGCGTCCAGGTTTCGCTTCCATAGAGAAAACTGGCAGTATCAAGGCCTTGAAGACACGCAGCTTGTCCTTCTGCATGGGTACCGACATCTCCAAACGCTCTTGTTGATCGAGTTCATGGC
>NC_051387.1:32351139-32361139 GCF_015228065.2 Penaeus monodon | reverse complement strand
ATAACAATATAATTACATATAGCAGTAGTTTGTAGTGTATTAAAAAAATAATGATAATTTATATAAAAATAACAATAACAAAGATGATAACATAATAATACAAAACAACAATAATAGTAAAAATAATAATAATTAATATAATAATAATAAAAATAATAAACTAAAATTGTAATACCACTAATATAGTTATAATAACAAAATCACAACGTAAACTATTATTGTAATGGGATGAAGTTTATAATGTCTGATAGTAATGTTTGTAAGATAGGGATTTTGATAATATGAATAATAAATACTGATCATCATAAAACCTTAATAAATAGTGGTCCTAATGCTAATAAAAATAGGATTCGCGTTAGAAAAAGACCAATGTGAAAAAGCAAACGCCCAAACGAAAACCCCACAGCTTCCCCCCCCCCCCAAAAAAAAAAAAAAAAAAAAAAAAAGCTCGTCGTTATCGCACAGATGGACCTCGATCATCCGGTGAACTGCTGGCCATCCACGGAAACGTAAATTGCGTTCCTGTTTACGAATGGTCAATGAAATGCGTATCACTTTCGATAAACTGTTTTAGACTGCATGAACTACATTCTCGCATATCACCACAGCACCGCATGCTGCCATCACTACCGACAGCATGGCACATGTGTACTCTTTTAGTAGCCTATCTCTTGTACTTTCGTTTGCCCCTTCTCCATTCTGTTCCCATGCCCAGCGCAAAAAATGAGGCCGTGAAAGAGGTGTTTGAAGTACCCATAGTAATGGGAGTCCATAGGCAAAAACATTCTTGTACCTGATCCTTCGCAAACTGTTAGGATCATTCAGAGGTTACTCATTGGCTATTTCTTTTCAATCCTCTTTATGGGATTGTATATGATATTTCATATGTTCTCAGTCGAAAAACCGGTACTTACAAATGCGTTTTGGTTTACTGACAGGATTCCCCAAATAGGATTGCTTTTCGAACAGTAATGGACGCATCTGTTTACATTTTTTGAGGATTTACATAAACAGCAACCGCGTAAAAAATATAACTAGAATCAATCAAACCTATATTCTTAATGAAAATTGCCTACGAACGTTACGCCACACTTCGATATGCAATGGAATAATGTATTCACAGATTCGAAGCAAACAATTTAACAAGCTATACCAAGGTCCTAGTTGAATCATAAGAATTGACCAAATTTGTTTCTTGGCGGTTTGGAAAGATGGAGCCCTGGTTATCTTCGGGGTTACTAAGAACAGTTCAAACGTTTGTCAAAGTTTCCGAACCATAAGCAATTCTCATGAGCTTATCGATACATTCTTTGATTCTTATTGAAGATTTCATAATCAATGTTATCTGAAAAAAATGTAAATGGTCTTTCGGTACAGTAATAAAACGGCTCACAAATGACCCTTGCCTCGATATCTACTTAGATTATTTACAAACATTTGCACACTTCGTGCTTCCGCCCTGACGAAGGAAGTAAACACGACGATGATGAGATGTCCTCTTAAAGGTTCACTAAAATTGATACGTGCCTCTTCCTACACTTTTCGCTTCCGGTTAGTTCCCATTTCCATCAAAACGCTACATGGACTTCGTATAGACAACCGAACCCAAAAAACAAACTGCCCGATTAACTCGTTCGACGTAGAATCAAGAACTAAGCTCACTGACCGTTTACCATATCACAGTGCGTTAGTATCTGATGCGTCTTCAAATAACAAATATACTTAATTTTGCCTGAAGGAAATAATAATAATAAACGAATATTTTTTTTCGACTCTCGGTTACTTTGTGTACCGAGTAAATGACTGCTGCTGCACATTCCGTTACATCCACAGCGAGAATCCGCCGCTGTCCAAAACTGTACAGCGGTGTGAAATGCGAGCCGCCGCCACGATCGGTTGGTCAGAGGGGAAAAATAAATAACTCTAGTGGAAGTCTGGTAGTCATCAAAGATGTTTTATTCCGTGGCTTGCACTTATCAGGAATATCGGGTATTTTTAGCTGTTTTCAGAATATCTTTACTCTCATGGGAAGTCGCCTCTCCTATGTTTTTTTTTTTCTTTCTCTTTATCTCTGACGGGATTGTGGCTGATATTTGTTTCACACACATATTCTATTAAAAAAGAAAAGCAATATTAGGTTGAAACCATGCCACACATTCTCGCAATACGATTCTAACCAAAGAAGAATATGGCGGGCGGTTTGAAAAAATATCAGTTGCTAAATTATGTGGCAAACCATTATTTTCTCATGTAAAGGATATAGGTGTATAACGGGAAAGTTAATGGTACAAAAAATAGCTTGGGCTCTGCTAACAAAATCTAAAACAAACAAAAAAAAACTTTGCTGTGGCACCAGCTGCACTAAGCCTGTTGTGTACGCATGCCGTTTGGCTAGGCATCTGTTTCGACAGAATTTTAGACTTAAATGAAGTAACATGTCTACCATCACGTCCCACAAAGTCTGTACGGTCATCATTAAAAGGGGAAAAAAATTACTGGGCTTTTGTAGGCAGTCTTTGTTCCACGTCGCCAATGAACATGATATCTTTCACCTTGCAAAATCTTAAGGTTTCTTTAAAGAAAGATCTTATAGCATGTGATGTAAGGAACCTAAAAATGAAAAGCAGGAGAGTCACGTGGATAATAAGGAAACTATTAAAAAACAACTTGGATGTTAACTATTTAATTCCACAGCATTACATCTCAGCGCAGAAGAAAATTATTTCAGTCCCCATCTCGTGCGACTGCCCAGTGTGTGCAGGTCATATTTCAGGTCGGCGTGGCGATACCCTCCCCCCTTCCAGGATACCTATCCACAACCTCCTTCCTTGTCCTTACCGCGTGACTCTCCACGCAGAAACTCCCAAGGGCAGATTTTTGACGACCCACTGCTGCTTCCTTCCTCCCGGCCCTTCGTGGGCCTAAGCTTGAGGGTCACACGCCCATTAACGGTGTCGTTTGGTGGACTTCCTTTCGAGGGCATGCAGGCCAGACTGTGAAAGTTTTTAATATGATTTCACATACTAATACAGATTGTATATAATGTAGTTCTTGTGGAAACGTCTGCTAAAATCCTCTTTGGATGATAGTTGCGGAGTACTATGGCGCTCTGCTCATTTGCCTCGTTTAATATCTGGTGTTTTATGGGCAACAGATTGAGTGGTCTTGTACCACGGAATACACACTTATTCTATGGATCTATGTGTCTGTATGGTTCTCGCATATATTTCAGCCAGAAGAGATTAATCAAAAGCCGTTCTAAATTCAAATGCATTGATAAAGTTTCTTTTACAGCACACACACACACACACACACACCACACACACACACAACACACACACCACAACACACACACACACACACACACACACACACACACACACACACAACACATACATACATACATACTACACACACACACACAACACACACACACACACACACCACACACACATACATACATACATACATACACACACACACACACACACCACACACACACACACGAAACGATGTCAGATTGATATTCATGAACGTACTGGGCTGCCATCTGACAAAATATTACTTTTATACACGAAACTTCGATTTCGTCAACTGATCTAGCAAAAAATCTTCAAGTGTATTGTAAATGTTTAATATATAGATTTATTTATAGTGATGCATATTGTGCTTGATGCATGCAGTTACCATTAAGTTTGTACGCTATACTTCCATTATAAGTGTAATGATCCAAATCATATATCGCTTTGGGACAGAACTATTTTGTGTTTGAGTAAAGTGGTTTTGCCAATGTTCTTCAAAGAAATCGGTTGTGCGATTTAAAGACATTTTCAAAATCAGCGCCATTTGGGGATGACAACTAATGCCATCTGTTGAGCACTCTCTCATGAAAACTCACCATACTAAAGAAGATGTGTCATAAGGTTTGGTAAAGTTTTGTTTAACATTGAACATTTCCATGGATGTAAACCTATTTGTTGAACTTCTGTCAAGAACAAAGATTTAATGGCAATGCTTTTGAAATAAACATATATTCATTAGAAATATATTTGGTATTTTAAACTATCCAGGATGCCTTGATAGGAAAAATGAGGGATATCCACAGGAACCTAACTTGCGGGTGAACGCTCGGTTGTGGAAAAAGTTGGACACTTGGTGAGTTCTGTCCGCAGTCGCCATTTTCTCTCGTCGGGAAGGAAGGAGAGAGAGACGACTCGCGCTGAGCTGTCATCTCTGCTGTGTATTTTCTCGCAGTTCTTCCGCAATTGATTCCATGCCAGGAATAACGGGCGCATTGAAATTATCATGGCGTGTTTGAACACCCTCAAGCAGGAAATACGGGTACTGGAAGAACGCCGTTTCCAAAAACAGACGAGCTGTTCCAAGTGGTGGCGGCCAGTGTTGACGAACTGACCTGCCGATTTATTTCCAAAACGAACAAGAAATATGACATTCACGCCAATATCACAGTGAGTATGGTCTCCCACAGTCAGCCTTTGGTCCAGCCATGCAAGAAAAGGCCTGAGGAGAGCGAGATAAGAGAAAATCAATGTAACATGTCAGAGCGAAGGTCGGCCAACAGTCCAGGCTTTGTTTACAGAGTCCAGGCCAGGACCCCATGCCCGGCCCTCGCTCCTCTTCCCTTTTCCCAAACCTTTGCTACGTTTCCCCCTTTGCATCACCACCTTTCGGAAAGCTCATCTCGGTCATCTCGCAACTCGCACAGTACCTATCTGCATTCGTGACCAAGCAGGATGTTGTAGTTCGGTAGTGTTGCGACAGACCCGAGGGGAAAGGCCTGGCTCTGCACTCCCAGAGCAGACATTAATTTGGATGAATTTTTGTAGATTTGGTTGTCAGCTTCTGGGATTACCCTCTTGTGTTTGGGAGACCTGTGGCTTGGTTGAGTATTCATTGGTGCTCAAAGATTTGCTTAACTCAAGGCTTTTATATTCTTGCTTTACATTTTGAAGTGGTTGTGATTTTGGTTGTTGGAGTGCATGGAGTTGTAGTCTTTGTGTGTTGTTGGCCTTTTTTTTTTACATTTATGTTCTGTTGGTTGTGCCCAGTATTAATAAACAACTCGTAATTTGTTCTTTAAATAAGCAGGTTACATTAGCTTGCATCAGTGATTTTGATATTATAATGGGTTTGAAAATGGGAATAAAGTTGGCTGTAGGACTGCCTTGGAGTGGGTTGCATGTATTACAATATTTATTATTTAATTCAAATTTATTGTCATAAATTACACGTGGATACTAGATTAGGTGGAGTGTTCAAGATAAGTGTTTTTGGAAGCTCTTTTTTTACCCCGACCATAATTTTGACTGTTATTTGGGAATTTATTTGGCAATCTGTAATAGTGATAATATTTGGATATTAAATAATGCATAAAAAGCTAGCGTCTTCTGAAAGAATAAGCAGGACCTATAGTACATTATAGAATTAACCTGCAGATATGAAAGATTAAAAACTAGTCACTGAAATTTGTGACCCCAGCTTTCTATGCTAGGTCAACAATTATGACTTATAGATTTTATAAATGCTCTAAATATGACAAAGAAAACCTTTAAGGTTGGGTATTAGTATTGTGTATGACCAATAAAAATTCATGCATAATACCCCCTTATTTCAAACCAAACCTGTGACGAGAGAGCAGAAAGTTTATTATAATGGAGAAAACTTTGGAATTAATGTCTGTTTTAATGGATAACTGGTTTTTATTTTATTATTTTTTTTCCTAGTTCCTGTAGGAATATTCCTGTCTTAGGATAATTTTTTGGGGGGAATTTTTCTACCAGACAGTTATGTATTCTCTTGGTTTTGGCAAAGACCTTGTGGTAAGACGATATATGGTTATATGGCAGTGTTTGCGCAGAGTACCCCCAGTTTTTTTTCTGAAGTATTAGAGCTGTAGGGTGCTGTCACTTCATAAACAATTGCTAGTGTGATGAAACCCAGAATTTTCACTACTTGGACACAGGCATTACGTCTGGCAGTACAGCCTTTCATATTGGCTGCAATAAAATTCCACTCCCTATGCTAAGCATATCGAAGTTGACTTCAAAAATGCTTATATTGAGGGATTAACTGCTTAATGTAACAAGATTCTAAGATCATAGAATAAAGGTCCACATTGATCATGTAATAAAAGGAGATGAAACCTGTCGACTTGAATGCATTTACACCTTATTTTTACTCTGAATTTGAAGCAATGCAGTATTTTCTCCCTCTTTTTTCTAAGTGGTTTCAAATATACTATTACTTAACCTGATGCTGCTTGGGATGGCATGTATGATGCATGCCATACCTACTGAGAGTTTCGTTTATTAATTGTTTTTGCGCATAGATGGCTCCACAAGTAATAAGTAACCAATGAGCCAGTTGGTAGTACTACATCTCTCACCTGTTTACCTTGATTTGTGGAAACATTTTTTTTTTTCTTTTTTAGTATGTCAATAACATGATATTAATTATGATGTCTATAATAATAATAATACCACCATAAATATTGATAGCATTTGTAAAAAAAATATATATATAATTTTTCCCAAAAACTAGCTAGCTATCTTTTTCATGTTTATCATGCCAAAGTAAATCAGTTTACCAAAATATGAACTTAAGAATAAGAAATGCTCTAACAGTGGGAGAATATCAGTGAGTAGGTAAATATGGTTGTGTCCATTGTTTTGATCTTTGTCTTTGCATGGATTCCAACTGTTAAAAATATCAGTAAATATACAGGCAAAACAAGTTTGAAATGTATTAGCTTTCTGTATGTATGTACATACATACATACATATTTACATACCTACTTACATTTGTATACACACATCCATACATCCACATTTATGCATGCACCCCCCCCCACACACACACACATGTATATATAATGAATGTATATGTATATTTATATCTGTATGTCTTATGTATGTATTTATATATGTACATTTGTATATATGTATATGTATTTAGCTACATATATATGTTTATATGTATATGTATTTAGCTACATATATATGTTTATATGTATATGTATATATTATGTATATATGTATGTACATGTATATGTTTATGTATATATATGTATATGTATATATACGTATGTATAAATTTAATGTAGTATGGATATGTATATAAATATCGATAGATATTTTTATATATAGATATGGATAGAGATTTGTATATATATGTGTGTGTGTGTGTGTGTATATAATATTTATATATAAATATGTATGATATAAATATATATATGTATTTTTATGTATATATTATTTATATGTATATGCATATATATACTTAATATATATTATGTTTATGTACATATGTTATATATAAGTATATACATGTAAATATGATATATATGTATATAATACATACATATATAGATAATATTATATATATATGTTAATATCTATCTTATATACAAATATATATTATATAATACATGTATATATGTACACATTATAAATAACTATATATATATATATAATATATATATATAATATAATATATATAATATATATATATAATCAATAATATATTAGTGTGTGTGTAAATGTATGGACAAGATGTATAACCCTATGTATATTACATGCACACAACACAAACCCCAACACACACAACCACACACACACACAAAACACACACAAAACACACACACACACTAACACACACACAAAACACAACCCCTAACAACACACACCAACACACCACACACACACACACTCGCACACACACACTAACACCGCACACACACACTAACACGCGCACACACACACTAACACGCGCACACACACACACATCAACACGCGCACACCACACACTAACACGCGAAAACACACACTAACACCACACACCACTTCACCCACACACACACAACACTAACACGCACCACACACTAACACGCACACAACACACTACACCCCACAACACACAACCACACACTAACACACACCACACAACACACACACACACACAACCACACACACACACAACACACACACACTAACACACACACAACCACACACTAACACACACAACACACAACACACACACACACACACACCAAAACACAAACACACACACACACTAAACACACACACACCACACTAACAACACACCACACACTAACACACACACACACAAAAACACACAACACAAAAACACACACACACACTAACACACACACACCACACACAAACACAACACACACACCAAACAACCAAAAACACACATAACACACACACACACACACACAACACACACACACACACTACACACACACACACACACTAAAACACACCACACACACTCACCACACCACACCACACTAAAAACACACACACACACTACACACACACACCACACAAACACACACACACCCCCTACAACACACACACCAACACACACACACACACACACACACTAAACACAACACACACACACACACACTACTAAACACCCACACACTAAACTCACACACACACACACACACACACACCACACACACACACACCACACACACACACACACACACACTACACACACACACACACACACACAACACACCACACACACTAAAACACACACCAACACACACTAAACCACACACACAACACTACACACACACACACACTAACACACACACACACACAACACACACACACACACACACACACACACACACACACACTACACCACACACACACACACACACACTACACACACACACACACTACACACACACACACACCACACACACAACACACACACACACACAACACCACACACACCACAACACACAACACACCTACACACACACACACACACGCTAACACACACTACACACACCACCCAACACACACTAACACACACCCCACTACCCACACTCACACACACACACAACACACTACAACACCCACACCACCACTACACACACTACACCACACTTTTTCACACAACTACACACACACCACACACACACCACTACACACAACCACACTCACATACACACACACACAAAACACCACACACAACCCCAACAACTACAAACCACTCACACACACACACACATCATACACACCACACAACAACATACTAACACACCACACAAATACACAAACACACACAACACAACCAACACAACACACACACACACACACCAACAACACACACCACACACACTAAAAAATTTATTTTTTGTACATTCACACTCAACATTTTAACGTTATTGCGAAAAAACATTTGAAGTTTTATTTCTTTGGCAATCTTTAAATATACAGAAAACTGAGTATAGATAAGCGGTAATTATTTTAGCAAATGCATACAGTTGTAATCGGGGATTTACATTTTCCATGTATTTCACCTCAGAACAGCTTAAAAAACTTTCAAAAACATGGTATAACAAAAGAATAAATTATTAGTATAACTCTTTAAGATATCCTGATCTTTTACCAAATTCTATAAGCTGTTTGAATTAGACACAGATTTAGCGAGATATTGAGTTAAATTTGCAAGAAAAAGAAAGAATTTATTTCAAAGGAAGATTTATCAAGCACTTTTCTTGGGGAAAGAAATCAGATGAAGCAAAACATAACAAAACAAACAACAGCACACCACAGCTGGAAAACAAACATCTAACTCCAATCCCATTACATTATATAAGGCAATGATATAATCCAACAGACCCAAGCCCTCCCAGATCAATACATTATTTCCCCTCATTTCTCCACAATAACCTTTCCATGTATGTATCGAAACCATCTCTTGGTATATTATTTTTCTAAAATCACAGTTTTTTTGTTTTTTCAGATTAATTTTAATTATTATTTAATTTGTTTTGAACATCCTTTATATATGCAGAAAAAAAAAAAAAAAATTTTATTATTTTAACTTTTCAATCTCTTTGGGTTTTTTTCCCTTACCTTTTTATATATGTAAAAAAAAAAGATTTTTTCTTTATAAAATTGAAAAACTTTTAGATTTTGAAAATCCAAAT
>NC_051387.1:32345099-32351039 GCF_015228065.2 Penaeus monodon | reverse complement strand
GAGCCAAAGGGTGTTCACGCCATATAAAAAAAATTCTAAAAGCCACGAATACAAAACACTAGTTGAGGCGATCACTAGATATTCTCCATTATTATTGTCCAATAAACTTTATATCTAGGTAAGACACCCCACAACAAAAGCTTTTCACTTTTTTTGTGCGGGTCTGGCCCAGGCCAAAATCAACTATCACATCAAGAGGTGCGAAACTGGTAAAAATAAAGGGTTGGGTTGACCGCCTTTGGTGATATCTCGATGACACTTTCCTGGTTACTCAATACTTATTCGGGAGGCTTATCAGTCGAATGGTTGCCATTCTTGCAAAAGGTTTTTTTTCCCTGATTTTTGCGCTGCAGCAGGAGAAACCTAAATTTTTGCAGGGGTTTTTTCCCCACTACACTCATGAAAATTTTGATGTTTTTTCTGTGTCTTTGGGGGTATTTTTTTTGACAGCCACCTCCATGTTTCTGTTTTCGGCTCTCTGTCCGTAACTTTGCCAGTTTTCCCCTTTTACATAATTCTCTACACCACTTTTGCAGCTTTGGGAAATTTGGGGATATCTCCTTTTTCTCAGAAAAATCCGGGATTGAAGTTATGCCTGCCTTGAAATTTTTCCCTGCGAGTGCCGAGCCTTTTTTTTTCTGCGGCCTTTGCTGAGAACCGCCGAAAAAACTTTTTTTGGGCCCCCTTGCCGCCAGAAACCCGGCATTGTGGGGGCCTTCGCAGTTGCAGCAAAAGAGGTTTAACCTTCTCCCTTTTCATTTTAGACGGCAGATCCGGAGTAATGCTACCACTAAACTATCACAAAACCTGCTCGGCATCCTGCAGACAAGCCCTAGGTTTTTGGCCCCTTTGGAAACACTGAGGCACAGGGATGGTGGCCCCGCGAAAAGTGCTGCCCCCCTGCTCCAGAGATGAATACCTTCTCGGGCACTTTCCCTTTCAGGGGGGGGAATGAGGGGGACTCCGCTCCTCCCCCCGACGCGGGCCTCTTCACCCACAAAACTGTCGCGAAACAGAAGGTCTGGGTCCAGTTGGGGATTTTGGGAAAAGTTAGCTTTATTTTTTTCCCAAACCTTTGGGACAAACCCGGGTCGTCCGGGTCTACTTCGCCTTGCCCCCCCGTTTCAAGATACGCCTCCCTCTGCCTTCCTTCAGAGGGGCCTAAAACCCACTCGGGGCCCCCGGGCCCCATTTGCAGTCCCATTTTAATTTTTCCAAAAAAATCGGGCAGGAAAAAAGAAAAACCTTTTTTTTCTCTATTTCTAGTCGCAAGGGGACCTTGATATGGCAACAGTAACCATGCGACACCGGGGAGTAGGTGAAAAATTACTGGAGATGCACCTCCCCTCCCTGCCCGAGATAAGGGGGGAGAGGTAACAAGTGTTGTAGTGTGTGTGGTGTGTGTGTGTGTGGTGTGGGGGTGTGTGTGTGTGGTTGTGTGTGTGTGGTGTGTGAGGGTGTTTTTTGTGGTGTGGTGTTTGTAGGTTTTTGGTGTGTGCTTGTGGTGTGGTTGGGTGGTGTGTGTGTGTTTTTTTGGGTTTTTGTGTGTAATATTATAAAATATATGTTAAAATTATATATAAAAAAAAATATATGTATGTGTTATATATGATAAAAACACACACACAAACACCACACCACACACACACACACAACATACATACATATATAATATATATATATTTATATATATATAATTATATATATATTATATATATATATATATATATTCATTATCATCATCAAGGGGGCTAACCCCGACGGGGGGCGGGCCCCGCATCCACCCTTCGTTCCACCCACGGGGATCCCTCGATGCGAGTCCCGGGCAGGCACAGGCCCATCTCAAATTTCCTCGCAAGGGTCTCGTGGCTGCCAAGCCATGATCTCCTAGGTCTCCCACGGGTCCCTTCCCCCCAGGCTTGTTCGCGAGAGACAACCTGACAGGCAGGGTCGTCCAAAAGGGAAGCGAGCTAGGGGCCATATACCGGGTTTGGCGACCCCGGGATTTGCAAGTAACAGGTCCCATGACAGTTTAAGGTGAACCCCCCGGGTTTGGACATGGCCCGCCAATTTTCCCCCATGATCCGGTAAAAGGGATTTAAAAAAGGTATCAGGCGGGACTCCAAGACACGGATAGCGTCCAGGTTTCGTTTCCCGGGAAAAAACTGGCAGTAAAAGGCCCTTAAAGACACGCAGCTTGGTCCTTTGCTGGTCCCGACATCTCCAACGCTCTTTTGATCGAGTTCATGGCTCCTGTTGCCAGCCCCAATCCGTCTACGACTTCCGGTTGACAACCCGAGATAGGACTACGCTCCCAAAGGGTATGTAAAAACTTTCTGTACTTAAACGTCCTCGCCGAAAGCATGAATCGCTGAACGGGTTCCCTAACAGGCCCCAAAGTCCTGAATCTTGGTCTTGGCCCGGAGACCTCTAGACTAGGGCTTCCCCTCATTGCTAAAGCATCAAGACCGCCCAATAGACTCTAGGACTCGATAGGATGGCAACACGTGGGCAAAGTCAAGGCTAGCCCTTTAATATTCCCTGTGATGCCCCCACACGATTAGGCTAGTGCTTGCCCATTTCCACCAAAAGTGTTGAAAAGTGTTGGTGCGAGGACAAC
The DNA here is from genome assembly GCF_015228065.2 of Penaeus monodon. Lineage (NCBI taxonomy): Eukaryota > Metazoa > Arthropoda > Malacostraca > Decapoda > Penaeidae > Penaeus > Penaeus monodon. The sequence continues at coordinate 32,348,419 of NC_051387.1, read as the reverse complement.
CCTTGCCTCACCCCTAAATTTAACGGGAAGAAGTTCGACAACGCCCATTATCCAGTCCATAAAAGTGTTGAAAAGTGTTGGTGAAAAAGACACACCCTTTGCCTCACCCCTAAATTTAAACAGGGAAGAAGTTCGAATCCCCCCACCAATTTTCAGCACTTTCAATCCCAGTATAGGCTTCTTCGGCCCAATAATCGTGTCGGAATTCCCCCTGAGCCTCAGGATTCCCATAGCGATTCCCGATGCACCGAGTCAAACGCCTTTTTGAGGTCGATGTAGGTCGAGAACCCACGCCCAAAATCACGACGGGTTCCAAAATTTACCAAAGCGCTAGTATAGGGTCTATTGGATTTTGCCAGGAGAAAAATCCAGGCTGCTCCGGTCTCGACCCTCAGTAGGGGGTTGCGGACCCGTTTCAAAGAATGTGGCGAGAACCTTGCCTGGTATGCTGACAGTGTAATGCCACGGTAGTTTACAACCCCAACGACCCCCTTTTCCCCCTTTCCAGAGAGGGATGACCAACCCCCCTCAGCAGGTGGGGGGAATGCACCAGACTCCCAAAAGGCAGTCAGGACTGTATGGGGCCCCCGACCATAGGTTCCCCCCCACCTTTGCAGTTCAGCAGGGATACAATATGCCTGCAGCTTTTCCCACCTTCAGTTTGGGAAAATCGCCAGCAAACCTCTGTTGGGTAGGGGGGTTCCTCGCTGAGGGGTGGGTCCGGAAGGCACTGCGACATCGCTTGCACCCAAGCTAACGTTGGACGGTCCACCGGGTAAACTGTTAAAAAATACTCAACCCAACTTTCACGCCCCCCACAGATCTGAGATGACCTCCATCGCTGATCGGACTGCAGTAATCTGGAGGAGGGTTTGGGTTCATTTTCTCGGGGCTTGTGGGCGGGGCAAAGGTCATTACCAAAATTATTTTATATATATAATAAATTATATTATATATATATATATAATATTATATATTTGTGTGGTGTGTGGTGTGGTGTGTATGTGTGTGTGTGGTGTGTGTGTGGTGTGTGTGGTGTTAGTGTGTTGTGTGGAAATATTTTTAAATTTTTAAATATAATATATAATATATATTATAAAATTTTATTTGGGGGTGGGTGTTGTGTGGTGTGGTGTGTGTGTGTGTGTGTTGTGTGTGTGGGGTTTTGTAAAAAAAAAAAAAAAAAAAAAAAAAAAATATTATATATATAATATATTATATATATAATATATAATATTATATATATAGAAAAATAATATATATATATATAAATGAAGCATACAATAGTATATGTTTAAATATAATTATATATATATTTTAATATATATATATTATATTATATTGTGTGTGGGGTGTGTGTGTGGTTGTGTGTGTGGTGTGGTGTGTGTGTGGTGTGTGTGTGTGTGTTTTTGGGGTGTTTGTGTGGTGTGTATACATATAAAATTATATATAATATATTATATATATAATATTATATAAATATATTTATATATTATGTATATATTATGTATGTACATGTATGTGGTTTTGGTGTGTGTGTGTTTAATATAAATATAAAATAATATTATTAAATTCCGCACACATAAAAATAATATATTATAATAATAATAATATATAAATAATTTTATATTATTTAATATATAAAAATATTATTATGAATACACACCAAACACACACACACACACACACACAAACACACACACACACACACAAAAACACACAAAATATTATATAAAAAATATATATATAATGTTTATATATTATATATATTATATATATAATTAAATATATATTTATTTTATAATTATTATAATATATATAATATATATGTTTAGTTAAACCGATTTATCTATCATCCTTTTATTATCTTCTATCTTCTATTTTAATCATATCTATTTTATTCTATATCTATCTATCTATCTATTTAATATTTTTATATATATATATATATATATATATATTATGTAATATCTGTAGTTCCCAAATATACAAAAGTTTTTTTAATAATATCTAATATATTTATATCTGTCATCTCTCTCTCTCTCTCTCTCTCCTCCTCTCTCTCTCTTATATATATATTAATAATATATATATATAATATATATATATATATATATATACATATATAAAATTTAATATATATATATATATAAAATATTATATATTATATATATATTATATATTTTTAATCTATCATCATCAGCCTGAATAAATCAACTGCAGGACTCAGGGCCTCTCCCTTTCCTTCCAACTTTGTCGGGTTTTTTTTTTTCCCTTTCTGGGCCCCCCAATTTCGCTTTTTTCGTCACGCCTTTTGTCGTGATCTGTCCCTGGCCTTTTTATTTTATCAAAAGCCAGTGTGTTACTTTTTGCCCCTTGCTGCCCTGCTCTATGTATATGACCTGCCCCTTGCCATTTTTTTTTTTGATTTCACAAGTATATCTTCCACTTTTTTTCTGTTTCCCCGATCCGCGTCATAATTCCCACACAACCCCCGATCTCTCTTGGGACTTATCAGTAATTTTGGGTTTTATCCATGTTTCTGATCTATGGTCATAATGGGGGGACGCATTGATTAAGACTTTTTTTTTTAAAAAAGGCAAGGAGCCTCTTAGTATGCTATTTTTTCTGGTGAGGGTCTCCAGCCCAGACGATGCTTTCTAATTTTTCTTTCTAGGTACATATACTAGTTGCCCTAGGAATATACTTGCCACTACGTCTAGTGCTTACCTTTACATGTATTGTTCGGATTGAACTCTACTTTGAACTAAACTTAGTCTTTTTTTGTTCATCCCAATCCGACTTTCAGATTTTCTTATTCAGATCGTTTTATTATTGCTGCATTTCATTGCAGCTTCACGAAAAGAACAAATCATCTCAAAATTTTGATTGTTTTGGGTATTATCCTTATTTATATCCTTTCCCTTCAAATTTTAGCTTCTTAATGTTTCCTCCCAAAACAAAATGTTAACAAATTTTTGGTTTTATAGTATCGCCCTGTCTAATACCTTTTTTAAATTTGGGATTTTATGGTTTCCGTATGCAGCTTTATGGTTTCTGTCCCATCTTATATAATATCTATTTCCCATAACTTTTCCTTTTCTTTTTGGGTGACGTGGTTGGGTTGTTGTTGAGAATCCCTGCGGAAGCCTGCTCTTCTCTTGGCTGGTTAGAATCCAAACGTCAGAGATGCGGGGGGTGATGCTTTTGTGAACATTTGTAATAACTGAAAGGGGCTTATATGTCGATAGTTTTTTAGATCTTTACCCTCCCTTTTTTTTTTCAAAATAATTGGGATTTTTTTCCCGGCTTTTGGAGTT
>NC_051387.1:32337599-32340099 GCF_015228065.2 Penaeus monodon | reverse complement strand
GGGTTGAGCACGGACTCCAGGGTGTTACGACGGCAATCTGAGTCGAGGGTTCGAGTCATCGACCCGGGGCGTTGTCCCCGGGGAAGGAAATTCACCTCGTTTCCCACCTAGAAAAAGAAAACGGCTGAGCGCATGTGTCGTAGGGGGAAATCACCGCCGTGGCACAAAAATGCGGTTGATTTGGAAGGGGTCCAATCGGCAAGGGTGGCATGCCCCAAAAACCTCTCATAAGAATTGAGGAGGCCGATGTCCTGCAGTGGAATGAATGGCTGTAAAAAAAAAAGAAAGAAAAAAAAAAAAAATATATATACATATATTATATATATATATATATATATAATATTATATTATATATATATATACATATTGTTCATATATAACTACAGTGCACTTGGTTTGGTGTAAGCATACGATGGCATGAAGAACTCTGGAGCTGCGATTGAAATCGACGCACGACTGCGATCCTGCCTCCGGCCAAGGAATCAGTTTGGGTCATAATGAATCCTAATTGAGATAGATTAATGCAAGTGCGACTATCTATGAGCAGCATTACCAACGCAGCATCTGAGCGCCGGAAGATACCCACGTATTCCTGAGTCAAAATGTCAAAATCAGAGTTTTTATTTCCGCTGAAGTGCGAAGACTTGGACGGTAGGTGATCAGGGATGACATCGCGATTCTTGTAAATAAACACATAACGTCAGTGCAGTTCTGCCTTTACGGAAGACTGCGAACCAGGGCTCCGGAGATGAATCTTCTATGAAAATACTAATACTAATGGTAATAATGATGATGATGAAGATGAAGATGATGATGATGATAATAATAATATCAATAACAATTACAAAAAAAAAAAAAAAATAAATGATGGCGATGATGATGATAATAATAGCAACAATAATAAAAATAAAAATAATTATAATATTAATATTAACAATGATAATGACAACAATGATAATGATGATAATAGTAATAATAATTACTGTAACAACAATAATAATAATGATAACAATAGTAATTGTAGTAAAAGTAATAATAATAATAGTATTTATGATGATTATAATAATAATAATAATAATAATAATAATAATAATCACTATTATCATCATTATTATAGAGATAATATAATAATAATAATGATGATAATAATGATAATAATAATAATAATTGCAGTAACAATAACATCAACAGTAATAATACTAATAGTAACAATAATGAAAAAATATATCATCAATAATAATGATAATAACAATAATAACGATAATAATAATAATCGCAATTTTTATCACCATTGTAGTACTAATAATAACAATAATAATTACATTAGTAGCAGTAGTTGTAGTGTTAATTACAAAAATAATGATAATGATAATAATAATAACAATAACAAAGATGATAACAATAATAATAACAAAACAACAATAATAGTAATAATAATAATAATAATAATAATAATAATAATAATAATAATAACTAAAATTGTAATACCACTAATATAGTTATTAATAACAATATCAACAACAGTAAAACTAAGTATATTAGTAATGGTGATGATAGTGATAATGATAATGATAGTAATGTTTGTAAGATAAGGATGTGATAATATGAATAATAAATACTGATCATCATAAAACCTTAATAAACTAGTGGTCCTAATGCTAATAACATAAGTACTGCCGTTAGAAAAAAGACCAATGTGAACAAAGCAAACGCCCAAACGAAAACCTCGCAGCTTCCCCCCCCCCCCCAAAAAAAAAAAAAAAAAAAAAAAAAAAAGCTCGTCGTTATCGCACAGATGGACCTCGATCATCCGGTGAACTGCTGGCCATCCACGGAAACGTAAATTGCGTTTCCTGTTTACGAATGGTCAATGAAATGCGTATCACTTTCGATAAACTGTTTTAGACTGCATGAACTACATTCTCGCATATCACCACAGCACCGCATGCTGCCATCACTACCGACAGCATGTCACATGTGTACTGCTTTAGGTAGCCTATCTCTTGTACTTTCGTTTGCCCCTTCTCCCATTCTGTTCCCATGCCCAGCGCAAAAAATGAGGCCGTGAAAGAGGTGTTTGAAGTACCCATAGTAATGGAGTCATTAGGCAAAAACATTCTTGTACCTGATCCTTCGCAAACTGTTAGGATCATTCAGAGGTTACTCATTGGCTATTTCTTTTCAATCCTCTTTAAGGGGATTGTAATATGATATTTCATATGTTCTCAGTCAGAAAAACCGGTACTTACAAATGCGTTTTGTTTACTGACAGGATTCCCCAAAATAGGATTGCTTTTCGAAACAGTAATGGACGCATCTGTTTACATTTTTTGAGGATTTACATAAACTACCGCGGTAAAAATATAACTAGAAATCAATCAAACCTATATTCTTAATGAAAATTGCCTACGGACGTTACGCCACACTTCGATATGCAATGGATAATGTATTCACAGATTCGAAGCAAACATTTAACAAGCTATACAGGTCCTAGTTTACA
>NC_051387.1:32330426-32332926 GCF_015228065.2 Penaeus monodon | reverse complement strand
TCTCTATTCAGATCGTTTATTAGTTGCTGCATTTCATTGCAGCTTCACTGAAGAGAACAATATCATCTGCAAATCTTAGATTGTTTGGGTATTCATCTCTTATTTTGATATCCTTTCCGTTCAATTCTAGCTTCTTGAATGTTTCCTCAAAGCAAAATGTTAACAATTTTGGTGAGATAGTATCGCCCTGTCTAATACCTTTTTTAATTGGCATTTTATCGGTTTCCCGTATGCAGCTTGATGGTTGCTGTCCCATCTTCATATAATATATCTATTTCCTATATACGTTTACTCTTTCTCTTATTTGGGTGAGCGTGTGTATGTGGCTTGTTGTTGAGAATCCACTGCGGAAGCCTGCCTCTTCTCTTGGCTGGTTAGAATCCAAACTGTCAGAGATGCGGGTTGTGATGACTTTTGTGAACAGTTTGTAAGTAACTGAAAGGAGGCTTATATGTCGATAGTTTTTTAGATCTTTACCATCCCTTTTTTGTTTCAAAATAATTGGTGCATTTTCCAGGCTTTCGGAGTTTTTCCGATGAAGGCATTTGCTAAAACGATTGGCTATTTCTCCTGCATCTATTATAAGGTCTATCTAATTTCGTCTTCACCTGGTGTTTTCTCTCTCTTTATGCCTTTAAGTGCTCTTTTTATTTCTTCTGTTGTGATGTTAGGTTAATCTCTAGTTATCGTGTTCGCTTCTATCTGTGGCTGTTCATTTGAGTTGCATAGATCCCTTCCACTGCTCTTATGATTTCATTCTTATTATATGTCAATTCTCCGTCTGGTTTCTTTATTGCATATAATTGATTTCTCCCTATTCACAGTCACCTTTTAGCTGTTTCCATGTTGGTACCTGAGATTACTGTTTCAGTTATTATTTGAGTATTGAACTTCTGTACGTCTTCTCTTTTCTTTTTATTTATAGTCCTTATTAGTTCAGCTAATTCTATCTTGTCCCTGATTGACGATATTTTCATGACCCTACGTTTTTGCATAAGCTCTTTAGTTTCTACCGAGAACTTGCTGGAGCTTTGCTTGACGTTTTTACCGCCTACTTCTAGTGCAGCTTCCTTTATTATGTCATTGAACTGTTTGTTGATTTGGTCAATGTTGAGATCTTCGTCGCTAAGAAGTGAATATCTGTTTTGGATGTTAAGGTTAAATTCTGTCGCTCTGGTCTTCAAGTTAAATTTGGCTGTGGTTTTCGTATGAGTTTACTCCTTTCCCTTCAGAGGTGTAATTTAATTTGGCCTCTGACCATTCTATGGTCGCTGCCAACATTTACTTTATTAATAACTTCCACATTTTTTACTATATCGCGCCTGTTTGAAATTATGAAGTCAATTTCGTTTTTGATGTCAGATGGCGACTTCCAAGTCCACTTCCGCTCTAGTCTTTTTTCGAAGAATGTATTCATGATTTTGAGTGATCGAGCCTCCGCAAAATCAACTAGCATTTGTCCCCTCTCATTCCTAGTACCTTTTCCGTGATTCCCCTTTGCGGTTTCTCCTACTGTCTTTTTACCTATTTTTGCATTAAAATCTCCCATTATTATTGTGAAATGGGCTATTACTCTCTCGCTGGCTAAATGAATCTCTTCATAGAAGCCCTCTATTTCTTCATCACTGTGGCTGCAGGTTGGAGCATAGACTTGAACAATCTTTAAGTTGTACCTATTGTTTAGTTTTATTGTTACTGAAGCCACTCTTTCGCTTATACTATAGAATTCCACGATATTCTTTTCTAAACGTTTGTGAACTAAGAAGCCCACCCCTAATTCCTGCTTGCTACCCCGGGGTTTACCTCTCCAATAGAGCACATGTCCATCATTTAGTATCTTCTGTTCTTCGCCTAGTCTTCTAACCTCACAGAGTCCTACAATATCCCATTTGATGAGAGAAAGTTCTTCAAGTAATGCTAGTAAGTCGGATTCAGTTCTCATTGTGTGTGTGTGTGTGTGTGTGTGTGTGTGTGTGTGTGTGTGTGTGTGTGTGTGCGTACGTGTGTATGTGTGTGTACACACACACACACACAAATAAGCTTTAACTCTGAATATTCTTGCGCATACCTCAGCCTGAGAGACGAGCGAGTGGGATTTTGTCGATCGGCCGGCAATAATTCGCAATCATCGGGAATTGTGTCTCTGTTTACCTAATACGGATACATTATGAGACTCATAAGGAGAATTTCGTTGAATTGTATTTCTCAACAAGAAGTTTCAGGTTTAACTAATATTTCTTCGATTGTTTCCCTTGATTGGATAAGTGCGACTGCACGTAATAATTATTGCAAGGATCTTTCAGCAATACACATCAACATATTCCATTTATAGATTAATGGCACAGAATAAAAAGGCGAATATCGAAAAGACAGGAATCTGTTGCATTAGTCCAAGACTGCGAATACAGCAATCGAGTCTCGCAGTGATAGCAAAGTGCACTGCGCCAAATTATAGCTGAGCTTAACTTACACATTCGCATTCATGAACAGAATATGGACT
>NC_051387.1:32323243-32330326 GCF_015228065.2 Penaeus monodon | reverse complement strand
TTATTAAAAATTTTTTTTGGTATTTTAAATATATTTATGTTATGTATATATTATGTATATGTGATATAATTATATGATGTATGTTTTTTTGTTTTAGTTATTTTTTTTTTTTTTTTTTTATGGGGGGGGGGGGGGGGGGGGGGGGGGGGTTTTTTTTTTTTTTTTTTTTTTTTTTTTTTTTTTTTTTTTTTTTTTTTTTTTTTTTTTTTTTTTTTTTATATAGTTTTTTATATGTTAATATTATTTATATATATATTATATTAATAATGTTATTTTGTAATTTTAAAATTTTAATTATTATATTTTTATAGATTTTTATTTTATTATTAAAATTTTATTTATATATATTAAGTGTTTTGGTTTGGGTCTATAATTTTTATTGAAAAATTTTTTAAACATATAATTTTGTAAATGATGAAATGTACTTTAAAATATGTTTTTATGAAGGGGTGAAAAAAAAAAAAAAAAAAAAAAAACAAAAAAAAATATATAATTTTATATATTGTTTTTATATAATTTTATATTAAATAAATTTTAAAGAAATTTTTAAAGGAAAATTTTTTAAAACAAAAACAAAATTAAAAAAAGGAATAAAGAAACAAAAATAGAAAGAAAACATACCACAAAAAAAATAAAGGTTAAACACCAAACCAATTTAAAAAAAAACATTTTAACCCTTTTAAAAAAAAAAAATTAAATAAAAAAAAATTTTAAAAAAAATTTTTTCGAAACATTAAAGAAACAACCTAACAAATTTTTTAAACAAAAATTAACAAAACCAAAAAAACAAAAACTTTGGGCCCCACCCAACACCACACACAACAACACCCACACACAACACCACACAACACACAACACCACCATCACTCACCACACCACTACCCCACCACCACCCCACCACCACCACTAACACCAACACACAACACACACTAACACCAACACAACACACACACACACTAACACCAACACACAAACCACCACACACACACACAACCCCACACCACACACACAAAAACCCCACACACACACACACTAACCCCCAACCCAACACCCACAACAAACAAAACACAACACAACAACACTAACACAAAACAAAAAACCAAACCACACACCCCTAACACCACACACATAACACCCCACACCTAAGCAAAACCACACACCACAACCCCACTAACACCACACACCACTAACACCAAACACACACTAACCCCACACACACACAAACCCACAACACTAACACCACACAACACAACCCACAACACACCCCCACAACACAACACACACCACACCACACAACCACAACACACTAACAACAACACCAACACACACACACACAACACACCCCACCACCAACCCCCAAACACACTAACCCCAAAAACACAAACACACACACAAACCACACACACACACTAACACACACAACACTAAAAACCCAACACAACACCAACACCCCCCACACCCAACAAAACACACACCACACACCAACAACACAAACACCACACAACAACAAACACACCACACACAACACACACACACACCCACACACCCCAAACACCCCACACAACACAAAACCACACACATAACCAACACCCCAAAACACAACACAAACCCCACCACACTAACACCAACACACACACAACCCCCAACAACACACACACACCACACACACACCCCACACAAAAACCCCCCACACCACACCACAAAAACCACACAACACTAACACACACAACACACAATAACACAACACACACACACACCAACACAACACAACACACACACAACACACACAACCACACAACACACAACACACACACACAAACACACAATAACCACACACACCCCCCAAACACCCACACACCCCAAACACACAAACCCACACAACCCCAACACAACACACACACACAACACACACAAACAAAACCCCCTAACAAACCCCCACACACACCCACACACAAACACCCAAAAACCCCACACACACCCACACACCCACACAACACACCAACACACAACAACACACACCAAAACCCCCCACGCCCGCAGCAGCACGCACCACGCACCACCACGCACAAAAACCCGCACGCAAACACACACACAAAACACCAACCACACACACCCACAAACACACACACACCACAACACAAAACAAAAAACACACATACACATACTAACACCACCACATACTAATACACCAAAAAAATCTAACAACACACACACAAAAAACCACACCCACACACACACCACCCACACACACACACAATCCACACACACACAAACAAACCACACACACACAATAAAACACCTAAAAAAGAATATTTATTTTTCTTGTACAATCGCACTCAACATTTGGTAACTTGTAATGTGCTAAAGAATTACCATTTTGAAGTTGGTTATTTCCCACGGCATCTGGTTGACTGATATCATGAAGATGACCTGATGTGAGTTTGAGGATAAGCAGGTGACTTTATTTTAGCTTTAGTATGCAATTATCCCAGTTGTAATCGTGGTAATTTTTTTGCATTGTTTCTCTCCTTGATTATCCCCTTCAGATAACATTCTTAGAAAAAAGCTTCAAATAAAATTGTATATACTAAAGGACAAGTTCAGTTAGTGTGTATCATCTCTATTGAATGATGATCCTGATTTTTACAAATGTTATTATAAAGCACTAATTATGGATAGTGGTATTGCCATCAGTTTGTATTCAGCAGTAGAATAATTGTAGTTAAGGAGTGATTTGCTTAAAAGAAAAGAAAGAAATTTTATTTCAAAGAAGAGTTTAAGTTCAAGCTAGCATAGTTTAACTTGGGTGAATGTTAAAATTCAGATAGTGAGAGAGAGAGATAGCGAGAGAGAGAGAGAGAGAGAGAGAGAGAGAGAGAGAGAGAGAGAGAGAGAGAGAAAAAAAAAACAGCAGCAGCAGCACAGCAGCAGCGCAACAGCATGGAGAACAATGCTTTAGGGTCTGATCGCCAAATTCCCCATATACCATATAATATATAGAGGCTATGATGAGGTGATAATCCTTGAAACCGGAACCCAGGCCCTCTGTCTGTGTCAGTTATACATTTTATTATCCTTTTCTGTGTCATTTTCTTCCCACAATACCCTGCCACACTGATAGTATCAAAGCATCTTCTTGGTATATTATGTTTGTCTAATGCACAGTTTTTTTTGTTTTTATTCAAAGATTATTTTACTTTATATTTAATTTGTTTTTGGAATCCATCCTTTATCATTCATATTTATGAACTATTTTAATTATCATACTTTTTTCAACTCTGCTCCTTACTTAGATATCTGACCATGAGTATGCCTTTCCTGGATCGAATTGAAGTCTTAGATTCCTGCAATCAAATTTTGCTCTAGCCAATTGTGAAAACTCATGCTGTTTTTGTAGCTAGGGAAAAACAGATAAGCTGGAGAGTTTGCAGTTCTTTGGAGTTAATCTGTCATCACAAACTCAACATGACATTTCTCACCGACTATCTCTTACCATGAACAAAGAGTGCAGGATTTTCCATTTTCAGTTGAATCAGATTCTGTATTGAGGTCCTTTTTTTATTTAGTTACAAACCATGAAATTATTGATTGAAAGATTTTTTAAGACATATGGCCATCCATCATTTTTGGTGTGGAGGAACCATCATCAATCTTAACTTGTTGGTGCTCGGTACCCTGCACAGTCCCACTGTTATTTTGTTTTGTGAATATTGCATATATATAACAGCCCACAAGCACTCACCAAGGAGTCATGAATTGGCGGATGTTAGAGTTTTTTTTTTTAAAAAAATTTCCCCATTCCATTTTATTTAATTATTGTTGCTGTTGTTGTTGTTGTTATTAATTTTGTACTATTATTATTATTGTCATTATATTATCACTTTCTTTGTTCATTTTATTTTATTTGTTTATGCTTATTGTCATTAGTTATTGAAGATAATGATATTGCTATTAAAATTGTTGTTGATTTTAAAGCTGATGTTGATTTTATTATATTGTTGTCATTACCATCATTATTATCATTATTATTGTATTTATTAATATTATTGTTATTGTCATAATAACAATAATAATAACAGTTTATTTTATTATTATTATTATTATTATAATTATTATTATTATTATTATTATTATTATTATTATTGTTATTATTATTGTTATTATTAACCCTTTCCCCGACGGGTATATCTCATAATGGCCGCGGGCCTCGCTGCCGGCTTATATCATCTCGCCCTAGCATGCCGACCACTCATCGCCAAATACCAGCATCCCATGCCATTTCTTTCTTCGTATACTTCAAGATATGTTGTAATTTTCAGTTTTTATATTTTCTAAAGTCTCTACGTTGCGCATATTCATGATAAATCGAGAGTGAAGGGTATTTTTTGTTGTTAATATGACCTCATTCGTTCTTCTTTTACGGTAGGTTTCATGACTGAGCCGCCGTGGTTCACCGCATATACTTACTTTGGTATTTTTCATGTTTTGAGCTCTTGGAGGAGTACGGGTAGGGTCCCCATTTCCTTTCCTCGGAGAGTGCCGTTTGTACCTTTTTAGGTAATCATTTTCTCTATTTATCCTTCGTTGGGACCATCACTTTTGACTTGGGGCTGGCTGGCCACCCAGTGGCTAGGCAGCAATCGAGGTGAAGTTTCCTTGCCAGGGAAACAACGCGGCCGGGTCGGTGACTCGAACCCTCGAACTCAGGATTGCCGTCGTAGACATCTTGAGTCCGACGCTCTAACCATTCGGCCCCCCCGCGGACCCATAGACTCATAGTTGAATCATTATTCCCATCTATAGTCTGAATAAAATGCAGTTGTGCGTCATCATGGAGTTGAAATCGTCGTTTGTTTGCATTTTTTTTTTTTTTTTTTCTTCTTTTTTCTTTTTTTTTTTAGTAAGAATGAGAAAGGTGCTAAAAAAGATTATCACACTTTCATGGCAGAAAAATCATACTTTGCCGTGATGTAACAAAAAAAAAAAAAACTCATGGCAGTCCATACATAACTGGAAATGTACAGAACATGCCCAGCAGATAGTCCCGCCTGCCATATATGAAATGTGTGTTGTGTGTGTTTTGTGTGTGTGTGGGTTGTGTGGTGTGTGTTGTGTGGGGTGGTGTGTGGTGTGTGTTTGTGTGTGTATAAAATATAGTATATATAGTATATATATATGTATATATATTTTATGGTATATATATGTGTATATATATATTGTGTAAATATGTATATAAAATATGGATATATGTTATATATATTGTATATAATGTGTATTATATTGTATATATATGTATATATATTGTAATATATAGTATATATATGTTATATATGTAATATATATGAAATTTAATGTAATATAATATGGGTAAATTGTTATATAAAAGTTATAATGTATGTAATTATATATATATATATATATTATATATAATTTTTAATATTGTATATATATTGTAGATATATAGTATATTTTGTAATAATAATGTATATATATATGTATATATATATGTATATATATTTTGTATTAATGTACAAAATAGATGTATATATATTGTATATAAAAAGGGTATATAAATATGTAAAATTTATGTATATATATATGTTATTGTGTTATTTTGGTAATATGTGTATATAATTGTATATATATACATATTTTATTTATGTTAATTTTATTTTCATTATATGATATTTACATATTTTATAGTAAATATACATATATAAAACAATATATGCATATTATACATATATATACACTATATACAATATTTTATATACACATTATCCCCCAATATATACCTAATACACTATATATCCCACATATATATACACATTATATAAAATATATATATATATAATATTTATATATAATTTATATATATATATGGTATATATGTGTATATATATGTATTAATGCATATATATTATTATATGTTATATATCATATATTATGTACTATTTTTGTATATTATTAATTACATATATACATATATACATATATATATGTTATATATACATATATATAACACATATAACACATATAAAACATATATACATATATATATACATATAATATACATATATATTATACATATTATAACAATATATATACAATATATATATATACATATATATTATATATTTAATAGTATATATATATATACATACATATATATATCATAATATATAAAACATCATACAATATATATACCATATATATACAATTTTATACACATATATATACATATATATATACATATATATACACACATATATATATACACATATATATACACATATATATATATATACATATATATATACATATATATACATATATATATATACACACACACACACACACACACACACACACACACACACACACACACACACACACACACACACACACACACACACACACACATACATATATGGCATGGCGGGACTATCTGCTGGGGCCATGTATGTACATGCCATGGTGTATGTATGGACATGCCATGAGTTTTTTTTTTTTTTTGTTACAATCACGGCAAAGTATGATTTTTCTGCCACTGAAAGTGTGATTAAGTCGTTTTTAGCACTTTCTCATTCTTACTATGAAAAAAGAAAAAAGAAAAAAGAAGAAAAAAAAAAAAAAAAATGCAACAAACCGACGATTTCAACTCCATGATGCCGCACACTGCTATTTTATTCAGACTATAGACTGAATAATGATCAACTATTGAGTCTATGGGGCCGCGGTGGCCGAATGGTTAGAGCGTCGGACTCAAGACTGTCACGACGGCAATCTGAGTTCGAGGGTTCGAGTCACCGACCGCCGCGTTGTTTCCCTTGGGCAAGGAACTTCACCTCGATTGCCTGCCTAGCCACTGGGTGGCCAAGCCAGCCCAAGTCAAAAGTGCTGGTCCCAAGCCCGGATAAATAGAGAAAATGATTACCTAAAAAGGTACCAACGGCACTCTCCGAGGAAAGGAACTGGGGACCCTACCACGTACTCACTCCAAGAGCATCACAACATGAAAACTACAATTAAGTATCATGCTGTGACCACGGCGGCTCAGTCATGAACCTACCTTTAAAAGAA
>NC_051387.1:32312097-32317097 GCF_015228065.2 Penaeus monodon | reverse complement strand
AGAAAAGAAGAGGGAGAAAATACTGCATTGCTTCAAATTCAGAGTAAAAATAAGGTGTAAATGCATTCAAGTCGACAGGTTTCATCTCCTTTTATTACATGATCAATGTGGACCTTTATTCTATGATCTTAGAATCTTGTTACATTAAGCAGTTAATCCCTCAATATAAGCATTTTTGAAGTCAACTTCGATATGCTTAGCATAGGGAGTGGAATTTTATTGCAGCCAATATGAAAGGCTGTACTGCCAGAAGTAATGCCTGTGTTCAAGTAGTGAAAATTCTGGGTTTCATCACACTAGCAATTGTTTATGAAGTGACAGCACCCTACAGCTCTAATACTTCAGAAAAAAAACTGGGGGGTACTCTGCACAAACACTGCCATATAACCATATATCGTCTTACCACAAGGTCTTTGCCAAAACCAAGAGAATACATAACTGTCTGGTAGAATAATTCCCCCCAAAAAATTATCCTAAGACAGGAATATTCCTACAGGAACTAGGAAAAAAAAATAATAATAAAATAAAAACCAGTTATCCATTAAAACAGACATTAATTCCAAAGTTTTCTCCATTATAATAAACTTTCTGCTCTCTCGTCACAGGTTTGGTTTGAAATAAGGGGGTATTATGCATGAATTTTTATTGGTCATACACAATACTAACACCCAACCTTAAAGGTTTTCTTTGTCATATTTAGAGCATTTATAAAATCTTTAAGTCATAATTGTTGACCTAGCATAGAAAGCTGGGGTCACAAATTTCAGTGACTAGTTTTTAATCTTTCATATCTGCAGGTTAATTCTATAATGTACTATAGGTCCTGCTTATTCTTTCAGAAGACACTAGCTTTTTATGCATTATTTAATATCCAAATATTATCACTATTACAGATTGCCAAATAAATTCCCAAATAACAGTCAAAATTATGGTCGGGGTAAAAAAAGAGCTTCCAAAAACACTTATCTTGAACACTCCACCTAATCTAGTATCCACGTGTAATTTATGACAATAAATTTGAATTAAATAATAAATATTGTAATACATGCAACCCACTCCAAGGCAGTCCTACAGCCAACTTTATTCCCATTTTCAAACCCATTATATATCAAAATCACTGATGTAAGCTAATGTAACCTGCTTATTTAAAGAACAAATTACGAGTTGTTTATTAATACTGGGCACAACCAACAGAACATAAATGTAAAAAATAAAGGCCAAACAACACAAAGACTACAACTCCATGCACTCCAACAACCAAATTCACAACCACTTCAAAATGTAAAGCAAGAATATAAAAGCCTTGAGTTAAGCAAATCCTTGAGCACCAATGAATACTCAACCAAGCCACAGGTCTCCCAAACACAAGAGGGTAATCCCAGAAGCTGACAACCAAATCTACAAAAATTCATCCAAATTAATGTCTGCTCTGGGAGTGCAGAGCCAGGCCTTTCCCCTCGGGTCTGTCGCAACACTACCGAACTACAACATCCTGCTTGGTCACGAATGCAGATAGGTACTGTGCGAGTTGCGAGATGACCGAGATGAGCTTTCCGAAAGGTGGTGATGCAAAGGGGGAAACGTAGCAAAGGTTTGGGAAAAGGGAAGAGGAGCGAGGGCCGGGCATGGGGTCCTGGCCTTGGACTCTGTAAACAAAGCCTGGACTGTTGGCCGACCTTCGCTCTGACATGTTACATTGATTTTCTCTTATCTCGCTCTCCTCAGGCCTTTTCTTGCATGGCTGGACCAAAGGCTGACTGTGGGAGACCATACTCACTGTGATATTGGCGTGAATGTCATATTTCTTGTTCGTTTTGGAAATAAATCGGCAGGTCAGTTCGTCAACACTGGCCGCCACCACTTGGAACAGCTCGTCTGTTTTTGGAAACGCGTTCTCCAGTACCCGTATTTCCTGCTTGAGGGTGTTCAAACACGCCATGATAATTTCAATGCGCCGTTATTCCTGGCATGGAATCAATTGCGGAAGAACTGCGAGAAAATACACAGCAGAGATGACAGCTCAGCGCGAGTCGTCTCTCTCTCCTTCCTTCCCGACGAGAAAATGGCGACTGCGGACAGAACTCACCAAGTGTCCAACTTTTTCCACAACCGAGCGTTCACCCGCAAGTTAGGTTCCTGTGGATATCCCTCATTTTTCCTATCAAGGCATCCTGGATAGTTTAAAATACCAAATATATTTCTAATGAATATATGTTTATTCAAAAGCATTGCCATTAAATCTTTGTTCTTGACAGAAGTTCAACAAATAGGTTTATATCCATGGAAATGTTCAATGTTAAACAAAACTTTACCAAACCTTATGACACATCTTCTTTAGTATGGTGAGTTTTCATGAGAGAGTGCTCAACAGATGGCATTAGTTGTCATCCCCAAATGGCGCTGATTTTGAAAATGTCTTTAAATCGCACAACCGATTTCTTTGAAGAACATTGGCAAAACCACTTTACTCAAACACAAAATAGTTCTGTGCCAGCGATATATGATTTGGATCATTACACTTATAATGGAAGTATAGCGTACAAACTTAATGGTAACTGCATGCATCAAGCACAATATGCATCACTATAATAAATCTATATATTAAACATTTACAATACACTTGAAGATTTTTTGCTAGATCAGTTGACGAAATCGAAGTTTCGTGTATAAAAGTAATATTTTGTCAGATGGCAGCCCAGTACGTTCATGAATATTCAATCTGACATCGTTTCGTGTGTGTGTGTGTGTGTGTGTGTGTGTGTGTGTGTGTGTGTGTGTGTGTGTGTGTGTGTGTGTGTGTGTGTATGTATGTATGTATTTGGGTGTGTGTGTGTTGTGTGTTGTGTGTGTGTGTGTTTATGTTGTATGTATGTGTGTGTGTGTGTGTGTGTGTGTGTGTGTGTGTGTGTGTGTGTGTGTGTGTGTGCCTGTAAAGAAACATTTATCAATGCATTTGAATTTAGACGGCTTTTGATTAATCTCTTCTGGCTGAAATATATGCGAGAACATACAGACACATAGATCCATAGAATAAGTGTGTATTCCGTGGTACAAGACCACTCAATCTGTTGCCCATAAAACACCATATATTAAACGAGGCAAATGAGCAGAGCGCCATAGTACTCCGCAACTATCATCCAAAGAGGATTTTAGCAGACGTTTCCACAAGAAATAATTATATACAATCTGTATTAGTATGTGAAATCATATTATAAACTTTCACAGTCTGGCCTGCATGCCCTCGAAAGGAAGTCCACCAAACGACACCGTTAATGGGCGTGTGACCCTCAAGCTTAGGCCCACGAAGGGCCGGGAGGAAGGAAGCAGCAGTGGGTCGTCAAAAATCTGCCCTTGGGAGTTTCTGCGTGGAGAGTCACGCGGTAAGGACAAGGAAGGAGGTTGTGGATAGGTATCCTGGAAGGGGGGAGGGTATCGCCACGCCGACCTGAAATATGACCTGCACACACTGGGCAGTCGCACGAGATGGGGACTGAAATAATTTTCTTCTGCGCTGAGATGTAATGCTGTGGAATTAAATAGTTAACATCCAAGTTGTTTTTTAATAGTTTCCTTATTATCCACGTGACTCTCCTGCTTTTCATTTTTAGTTCCTTTACATCACATGCTATAAGATCTTTCTTTAAAGAAACCTTAAGATTTTGCAAGGTGAAAGATATCATGTTCATTGGCGACGTGGAACAAAGACTGCCTACAAAGCCCAGTAATTTTTTTTCCCCTTTTAATGATGACCGTACAGACTTCGTGGGACGTGATGGTAGACATGTTACTTCATTTAAGTCTAAAATTCTGTCGAAACAGATGCCTAGCCAAACGGCATGCGTACACAACAGGCTTAGTGCAGCTGGTGCCATAGCAAAGTTTTTTTTTGTTTGTTTTAGATTTTGTTAGCAGAGCCCAAGCTATTTTTTGTACCATTAACTTTCCCGTTATACACCTATATCCTTTACATGAGAAAATTATGTTTGCCACATAATTTAGGCAACTGATATTTTTTCAACCGCCCGCCATATTCTTCTTTGGTTAGAATCGTATTGCGAGAATGTGTGGCATGGTTTCAACCTAATATTGCTTTTCTTTTTTAATAGAATATGTGTGTGAAACAAATATCAGCCACAATCCCGTCAGACATAAAAAGAAAGAAAAAAAAACAAACATAGGAGAGGCGACTTCCCATGAGAGTAAAGATATTCTGAAAACAGCTAAAAGTACCCGATATTCCTGATAAGTGCAAGCCACGGAATAAAACATCTTTGATGACTACCAGACTTCCACTAGAGTTATTTATTTTTCCCCTCTGACCAACCGATCGTGGCGGCGGCTCACATTTCACACCGCTGTACAGTTTTGGACAGCGGCGGATTCTCGCTGTAGATGTAACGGAATGTGCAGCAGCAGTCATTTACTCGGTACACAAAGTAACCGAGAGTCGAAAAAAAATATTCGTTTATTATTATTATTTCCTTCAGGCAAAATTAAGTATATTTGTTATTTGAAGACGCAACAGATACTAACGCACTGTGATATGGTAAACGGTCAGTGAGCTTAGTTCTTGATTCTACGTCGAACGAGTTAATCGGGCAGTTTGTTTTTTGGGTTCGGTTGTCCTATACGAAGTCCATGTAGCGTTTTGATGGAAATGGGAACTAACCGGAAGCGAAAAGTGTAGGAAGAGGCACGTATCAATTTTAAGAGGACATCTCATCATCGTCGTGTTTACTTCCTTCGTCAGGGCGGAAGCACGAAGTGTGCAAATGTATGTAAATAATCTAAGTAGATATCGAGGCAAGGGTCATTTGTGAGCCGTTTTATTACTGTACCGAAAGACCATTTACATTTTTTTCTGATAACATTGATTATGAAATCTTCAATAAGAATCAAAGAATGTATCGATAAGCTCATGAGAATTGCTTATGGTTCGGAAACTTTGACAAACGTTTGAACTATTCTTAGTAACCCCGAAGATAACCAGGGCTCCATCT
>NC_051387.1:32292097-32302097 GCF_015228065.2 Penaeus monodon | reverse complement strand
ATCCAGTGTCTTGGAGTCTCGCCTTGATACCTTTTGTAACAAGTCCCTTCACCGGATCATGGGGTACAGTTGGCAGGACCACATGTCCAACCGGCGGTTACACCGTGAAACTGTCATGGGACCTGTTACTTGCATAATCCGGGATCGCCAACTCAGGCTATATGGCCACCTAGCTCGCTTCCCTATGGACGACCCTGCCTGTCAGGTTGTCTCTCTGCGAGACAAGCCTGGGTGGAGGAGACCTGTGGGACGACCTAGGAGATCATGGCTTGGGCAGCTCGACGAGACCTGTCGCGAGGAATTAGAGATGGGCCGTGTGCCTGCCTGGAGACTCGCCTCGAGGGATCCTCGTGGCTGGAAGCGAAGGGTGGATGCGGCCATGCGCCCCCGTCGGCGTTAGCCCCTTGATGATGATAATGATATATATATATATATATATATATATATATATATATATATATATATATATATATATATATATGTATGTATGTATGTGTGTGTGTGTGTGTGTGTGTGTTTATCATATATATACACATACATATATATTTTATATATATATTTATACATATATATTTATATATATCACACACACACACACACACACACACACCCCACACACACACACACACACACACACACACACAACACACACACACAAACATACAAACACACACACACACAAACAAACACACACACTCACACACACACACACACACACACACACACACACACACACACACATACACACACTGTGTTACCTGCTCCCCGCTTAGTCATCGGACAGGGAGCGGGTGAGGTGCATCTCCAGTAATTTGTCACCTCCTCCCAGGTGTCAGCATGGTTAGTGTTGCCATATCAAGGTCCCCTTGCGACGTAGAAATAGAGAATAAAAGTGTTATCTTTTATCCTGCGCCATGAGTTTCATGGAAAAATTAAGATGGGACATGCAAATGGGCCGGGACCAGAGTGGTTTGAGCCACTGCTGAAGGAAGGCAGAGGGAGGCCGTATCTTGAAACGGGCAGGCAAGGCGAAGTAGACCCGGACGACTCAGGATGTCATTGTCCCAAAGGCTTGGGAAAAAACTAAATGCTAACTTTCCAATATCCGACCAAACTGGACCCAGACCTTCTGTTGGACGACGACAGATTTGTGTGGGTGAAGAGGCCCGCGTCCAGGGGCGAGGAGCGGAGTCCGCTCATTCCCCTCCTGAAAGGGAAAGTGCCAGAGAGGGTATTCATCTCTGGAGCAGGGCGGCAGCACCTTACGCGGAGCCACCAGTCATGTGCCTCAGTGTTGCCAAAGGAGCCAAAAGCCTAGGGCTTGTCTGCAGGATGCTCGATGCAGGTTCTGTGATAGTTCTAGTGGTAGCATTACTCCAGGATCTGCCGATCTAAAATTGAAAAGGGAGAAAGGGTTAAGCCTCTCTGCTGCAACTGCGAAGGCCCCCACAATGCCGGGTTTCTGGCGTGCAAGGTGGGCCACAATAAAAGTTTATTTCGGCGGTTCTCCAGCAAAGGCCTGCAGAAAAAAGAGGCTCGGCCACATCGCAGGTAAACATGCAAAGGCAGGCTATAACTTCAATCCCCGGATTTTTCTGAGAAGGAGATATCCACAATTACCCAGATGCTGCAGACAGTGGTGTAGAGAATTGATGTAAATGGGAGAAACTGGCACAAGTTACGGACAGAGAACCCGAGAAACAGAAACATCGAGAGGTGGCTGTCAAAGAAGCTACCCCCAAAGACACAGAAAAGAAACATCAAAATGTACAGTGAGTGTAGTGGGAGAAACAACCTCTGCAAAATTCAGGTTACTCCTGCTGCAGCGCAAAGATCAGGAGAAAAAAACTTTATGCAAGACGAATGGGCAACCATTCGACTGATAAAGCCTCTCCTGAAATAAGTGATATTGAGTAACCCAGGAAAGTGTCATCGAGATATACACCAAAGGCGGTCAACCCTAACCATTTATTTATACGCAGTTTCGCACCTCTTGATGTGATTAGTTGCATTTGGCCTGGCTCAAGACCTGACACAGAAAAACGTGAACAGCTGTTGATAGTGTAGGCGTGTCTTAACCATAGATATATGTTTATTGGACATATATATAATGGAGATATATCTAGTGATCGCCTCCAACTAGTTGTTTTCGTATTCGTGGCTTCTAGAAGTTTTTGTTAGTCATGGCGTGAACACGTGCTCAGTTTGACGTCATGGGTCATCTTCCTGTTTACCATCTTTTCTGACCATTTTTTCTGGATTTCGCCCTCATCTTCCTGTATTGTTCTATTTTTGATGTCGCGACCGGATGGTGCGTCCGCTCTGCCTCACGTTGTTTACGAGATAATGCGTGTCTTATCCACGACAAAGGCACACATCAATTTACCCGCTAGATAAAAGATTAAGTACTATACGCGGATCTATGTTGTTAGTCTAGCATGACCGAGTTAGATCAATAAAAATACGCCAAAGAAATTACCATCACAAGAAAAATACAGACAGTCTACCATGACGAGAATTAAGAGAAACATGGTAGATAATAGAGAAAAATTGCTGGAGCACGAACACATGCACACATGGGGAAAGTGGAAAAAGAAAGGAAAAGAATTGGCTATGGCGTACTTACCCCTTTTTTTTTTTTTTTTTTTTTTGAGAGAGAGAGAAGGTGGTCGAGTGGCTAATATTGGAGGCTTGGAGGTCGTGTTGCAACCTTAAGAGAAGCAACATCCCACCGCCCCCACCAATATGTGAGGGGTTTTGGTGTCCCACTGCTAACACCAGTTCGTCAGTTTTGCGCACATCCCTATGGTGTTGGCTCAGGGAAACGCACGGTCTGGTTGCTGTCTGTATTGGAGATGTAACCCGGGCGAAGATTGAAGATGTGTCGTGCTAGGCAGAGATAGGCTCTCTCACTCTCTCACTCTTTCTCTCTCTCTCTCTCTCTCTCTCTCTCCCCCCCCCCCTTCTCTCTCTCTCTCTCTCTCTCTCTCCCTCTCCTCTCTCTCTCTCTCTCTCTCTCTCTCTCTCTCTCTCTCTCTCTCCCTCTATCTCTCTCTCTCTTCCTCCCTATTCTCCTTCTCCTCTCTCTCCTTCTCTCTCTCTCTTCTCTTCTCTTCTCTCTCTCTCATTCTCTCATTCTCTCCTCTCTCTCCTCTTCTCTCACTCTCCCCTTCTCTCATTCTCATTCCTTTCTCCTGTCTCCTCTCTCTCTCATATCATTCTCTCCTTCATTTCCCTCCCTCTCCCTCTTTCTTCCTCCCTCATCGATCACATCAATTACAAAGTGAAATTTCTTAGTAATCGATTATATTTTCAGAGAGAGAGAGAGAGAGAGAGAGAGAAGAGAGAGAGAGAGAGAGAGAGAAAGAGAGAGCGAAAGAGAGAGAGTAAATTAAAACCATAAATGTATACCTTATACTTTACAATTATACCATTGCATAATCTATTTTCAGGTGAAAGTAACCGAAAAATAATCGATTACTGATCGCAAAAGTAAGCGAAGTAATCAATAAAAAAATAGTATCGCCCATCACCAGTGTGTATAATGAGTTCAGTGGAAGTGGTTTTGTAGGCTGGTCATCTACAAAAAAATAGAGTTAGATGAAGCCATATGTGCCTTTGGCCAGCTGGAATTTCAAATCCCAGTTGTTCCAAGGCTATTGCTATAATGAATAGTTTTAGTATCCTCAGTCTGAGAGTGGTCAGATGCCTTCGAGGTCACACCCTCTAACCGCTGTGGGTGACCAATAAGGGTGGCGTTCCCATGGCATCGCCGCCGTATTGACCTAGCCACACCCACTTCGTTTATGACCTCTGACTATCATGTTGACCCATGGAAACACTCTACCTCAAGTTACTTTCCTGCTCGGACGCAGCCCGGGTCTACTTCTGCACAAGCCGGCCACTTAGTATCATTAACCTCCGCCCACGCTACGCTACCATCAACCTTCTCCAATAAAGAGTGGATCCAAACCGTGCGTTTTCCTGAATCACCAACGCGGGGATTCCCACAACACGACCCTCACAACTGGTGTTAACAATGCAACCCCAAGAACAGCTCACAGACTGGTCAACAGCGACGGGATGTCTACAACAGAACACTGACACAGTGAAAAAGGCACTGTTACATGAAAAACAGATCTGTTCTTTATATTTCATGATTCGCAAGGGATATATGTTCGTGAAAATTGATATGTTGATATTTCCTGTTGCCAGCAAATCCAAGATATATTTGAGTATATATGTGCAGAAAATAATACACAGGCTGCATTTGTATTTTCTATAAACTTTCGGAGATATTGTGTATCTTTGCCGGGATATAATTTTCTTTCGAAGCAAATGTTAGAGAGTGTTTGCGTCACAGTCTTTAATTTGTGAATAAACCGCCATCTGATGTTTCCTAGGCGTGTCCGGTGAACATACCGCCGCAGTGATTTACGAGGAACACAAGAGGTAGAGAGAGAGAGAGAGAGAGAGAGAGAGAGAGAGAGAGAGAGAGAGAGAGAGAGAGAGAGAGAGAGAGAGAGAGAGAGATGAGATGAGATGAGATGAGATATATTGAGATCTACACTTGTTACACATTTTGAATATCATTTCCAAAGGTTAGTTGATCTTGATGTTATTAACGACCGTTATCGCATCACGGCGGGCATCTTTTTGTAATGTGCCCTTGAGGCTTTGAGATCACTTTACCAATGGGTGTTGAAGTTCCCGTCAGCAAGGAGTGTGTGGGGTGGGCCTGGTTAAGACAACTTAATGCGGAGCCATTCTGGGATTAATGGCTCGCACTGAATAGACGGATACGGATATATACACCCAAAGGCAGAACGGCAGCGTACTGGTGAAGCGCTGATGTAGTTATTCTAGGTTTTAACAACTGGAGTTTTCTCAGAGACCTAGATACTCAAACATTTTGCTGTACAAATTTCCATACCACAATGATACAATTAAAGTTCTTTGTAATGTAGAAGTTGGAAGCCTAAATATTCTTGTAAATTTATTTCGATAAAGGTTTACATTTCCTATTTATCCTATTTCAGTTCCCAATTTCTGACACCCATGGCTGTGTTGACGTGGCATTCACTCCAGTTCAAAACCAGGAAAGTCAAGGAATAAGGACAAAAATGTAAAAGAGCCATAACTTTTTCATTGCATTTACACATTTTATTTACATCTATAAATGAAAAAATGTATGTCAAAATAAAGTTGGTCTACATCAAGCTTTGGCTAACCGAACAGTAGCTTAGTCTACACTCCAAGGACTAAATATTCTGATCTAGGTATCTATATTTTATGGCATACAACAGCCCTACATCCATATCCAATATTCAGGTACATTATGTGGAACTATATATATATATATATATATATATATATATATATATATATATATATATATATATATATATATATATATATATATATATATATATATGTCTGAGTTTAATCAGTAAATCATAAGTTTTAATTACAGTCTGACGAGCCATTAGATGTAAATATATTCTTAATTTGCAGATCTAAGTTGGATGCGTGACCACAGCATGTAAGAAAGTGGTCTTCATAACATCTATATTTTCGCATTATGTTTTTTACGTATCATAATTCCATCATTTGAATAAATCATACACTTTTCAATTTGGGTTTATTTGATTAAGAATTTGTGGAAAAAAACGTTTCAATGTGTATCTATCGATGTTGGTATCGATGTTCTATTTTGACCTATAGATTGTAAAATCGCTGCCGGTACCAGTCTAACAGATACTGATCTGTTAGACTGGTATTTGATATTTGGAGATATTTGGTCTTAGCGGAGAATATAAGATCATATTATTAATTTAGTTTACTCTTATATATCGTAGCTGTGGAGTTGAAAGATTCTCAGAGACTAGATTGCATGCTTAGGGCAACGGGTAGGGAAAAACGTCATTTGTTGGCTTGCTAGTTGCACTGGAATTCTGCAGATGTATAAATCTAGTCGTTACTCGTCCCCCGGATGCGACGAAAGACGTAGCGTAAACGCAAAGTACTTTATCGCTCTCTGAACTGCTCAAGCCCCAGGTCAGGAGAGGGTGTTGACACCATCTTTCTTGCAACTTCTCCACTGATATTCTTATTCTTCATGGATGGATATCGTGGTCAACGAAATTGTCATTTTGATGTACATAACAGTTCGGCATAAACGATTTTGTGGTGTAGTTAGATGCAGAACTTTTACGGCTGAAGCCGTCAGGGAAGATTGTTGTACACCAAACGCTTATTGCAAATCCCTGATTAATAAAAACGTCTACCAGTGAGTGAAAATATAAGGGTTTTCAAAAGGTGTATATTTTCAGAACACTAAAAGCTCATTTTGATGTCTGTTGTTTACATATACAGAGGTACAGCCATGGAGAGCAAATACTTAAACAATAATTGCAAATATCCCACTGTGGCCAGTGTCCCACTTTCCCATACACCTACACACACACACACACACACACACACACACACACACACACACACACACACACACACACACACACACACACACATATATATATATATATATATATATATATATATATATATATATATATATGTGTGTGTGTGTGTGTGTGTGTGTGTGTGTGTGTGTGTGTGTGTGTGTGTGTGTGTGTGTGTTTGTGTGTGTATGTAAATACGTACACACACATTTTGTTGTTGTTGCAACGCCTCCGTGGAAGCATCTCTGCGGCGGAGGTCTTCTCCTGAAAACCTTGCCGACAAGCATGTCGCAGATGACGGCTGCTCGGCCTCGGCTTTGACAGTGTTGAAAAATGCGTTCATTTTTAATCCTAAAAGTGATTTTAAAAGGGTAACAAGAAACTCTAATAGTTACATATTATGGAAATTTCTAAGTGTATATATTTTCAAAAGACATTCTTAAGATCACTGCATTTAATTATCAAATACTATAAAAATGCTTTTATCATTCAAATGTGATTCGCGAGAGAGCTTTGTGAAACGCACCGTTATCTTTCAGTACCATAACAAATTTTTTAAAATAACGTTCTGTGCCATTGGTAAAAAGTAACCGTCATTTGACTAAACTTTACACTAATAGACACAAATAAATATATCAATAGGACCAAACAATAATAAACCTTAAATCAACTATACCTAATTATCATTAATTATTATATCAATTATACCTAATTGTTATGAATGAAAAAAAAAAACTAAGACTAGTTTCACACAAATAAGCTATTCTACTACCCTAACTGGCTATAAAAACAATAATCTAATCAAACTAGACTATATATCAATAAACAAACTATTATTATCTAAGATACACACTGAGAAACTAAATTGTACACATTCACAAGAAAATTATTTATGTAACTAAGCTACATATCTGGGGATGCAAATGTTACGGCATAATCATAATGCGAGAAAAAATGTTGAGAAAGCAATGCAGATTCAGAACGTACATGTGACTACTGGACAATTAATTGTTTTGTGTACTGGAAGAAAAATACCGAAACATAACACTTTAAAATTTACTTAGTCTGAGTCAGCATATGTTCTTTTTCATTCATTTTAATTGTTAATTTGTTCTCTTATCATTCACGTGAATTGGAAAATATGGAAGGGTTTGGATTATCATATTACATGCATTTTGTGCGACTGTGTGTATATGTAGGCTACATATGAGTGAGTGTGGATTTTCATGGATTTACCGCATAATCCTTGAAACAAGGCTTTGTGGGTACGCGGACCCTAGTTGGGCCACCACTGTTATATAGGAAGTCTTCTTCTTTTAACGGTAGGGTCATGTCTGAGCCGCCGTGGTCACAGCATGATACTTAATTGTAGTTTTTCATGTTGTGATGCTCTTGGAGTGAGTACGTGGTAGGGTCCCCAGTTCCTTTCCACGGAGAGTGCCGGTGGTACCTTTTTTTTAGGTAATCATATAGGAAGTACTAAATGAAATAATGCAAGAATGGAAAAAAAAACGAAAATGTTGAAAATGTGATATTACGTGGAAGAAAATTATTATTAAAACTAAGAAGAATGAACGATGGAGTGTATGTAGTAAACAGTGGACCAAGAACTTTGAAAATGAAACTCAAGTCCCTCTTTCTTCACCTTTCACAATAACTCTTCCACATCCGAGATATCACCATTTCCATTAATGCAAGACATGCCAAACTTCTTAGGAAAATATCTTTATGAATAGAAGGATATTTGCCGAAAATGTACTCATTTTGGGTAGCAGCAGAGGACAAAAGGAGCAGCATCACGTTCCAAGCTCTTCCGCTATCATTCCTACAGAAAATGTGGCTCTCACACGCCGGTCTGGTCTGGGTTCCACGTGTCACGGCGTCCAGACAGCGATCCACCTCCTCCATATTTTTGGCCTGTTAGCAGATTAAGGACTCAGCCTGCAAGGGGCGCAACCACCAGCTTCAATCATTTCCTTTTCTGTCCTGATAGTCTGTACCGTGAACGGCATCGACTGCATCATGTTCAAATATACGAGAAAACATTGTTTAAGCAATTTAAAGAATCTTTGTCAGTTGATTGTAGCTGAATTTTACATTACAGAATGGGTACACATCTACTGTATTACAGCTATCATAACAATGAAAAGTGCATAGGGTACATACTGGTGAAGTGTTTGAGCGTATCTGAAGACTGTGAGCCGTTGTGAGGCCTGATGATCCCCATCAACAGTGGTGAGCGTAATGCCATTACTAGGAACGGCGTTACGTAATGCCACTACTTTTTTGTGACGATGATGGTAATGCCGTTATATTTTCCATGTGCAAGTAATGTGGAAACGTCGCCACTTTTTTGCTATTTTCGGTCATGATCATTACCCATTACTCTATGGATTGGTCAGCTTGGAAGGCTTCACAATAAACATGCACTGTTCGTCTCACAGCTGATTTTACGCTTGCGTGACATGCAACCCCATTAAAACTCGAAGATAAGAAAGGCTTCAGAAAAGTCGAAAGCTGAGCAAGTCTCCATTTATCTGTCATCAAGCCTGTCACGCAAAATGGAGGTGTCACGCTTCCCCTCTGTTGTATTCAAGTCTTTCTGAAGCTCAACATCCCCGTTCCTGCAACTATATCAGTGGAAATAACTCTTTTGAAAGATGTCCTTCGACGTAGGTGAGGAGGCCTTTCAGATTCTAATTCCGGAAAAAATCTTAATGCAACAATGTTCTTTTAAAAGAAATTTAACTGTAGGTTCACTTTTCTCGTTTGGATTTACTAAAAGGAATAACTAGTCATTGAATTCCAGTATGTGATTGTCGCAAATACAGGGTTGTGAGAGTGCGGAGTCTTTTTAATAATTTCTACATTTTTAGTCTTTATGGAAGTGCCAATTCCGATGGCAGCATTTATGACTGTTTATCGACTTCACACGTTTCCATTCAAGAAAATTATAGGAAATCGTGCTTTATTTTCATAGATGATTTTAATGCTCGCCACTGAGACAGCTAGAATTATGTGTCTCCAAATGACCAACATGGCATTTCTGCCTTAAATTCCCAGATGTAGTTGAGTGTGAGCAGTTAGTCCGTTGTGCAACTCACAGGAGTGGTAACCTTTTAGATCTTTTATTAACTGATGTGAGAGGAATAATTAATGTAGAGTCCACACCAAAAGGTTCTGACCACCGTAGTCTAGCTTGAATGGTAAAACACTCTTCCGTGCTGATACTATGGAAGAAAAACCCACAATAAAAAAGGGGGTGGGGGGATTACATTTTCGAAATCCACCAGGACTTCATCTTCCTTTTTTTTTTTTCTTTTTTCTTTTTTTTGTATTGTGGGTTTTTCTTCCGTAGTCTAGCTTGTAAGATCCAGCTGGACTTTCCAATACCACATTTTATCCCAACTAGACGTCCTCTTAAAGTCTAGAATTAATTGTGATGGTGTCTACCATGCGTTTGATAGCATTATTTGGAGAGATATTTATAATGCTCCTTGTCCTGTTCATGCTCTGAACTTGTTATTGTTGGATATCAT
>NC_051387.1:32269002-32271502 GCF_015228065.2 Penaeus monodon | reverse complement strand
CTGGAGGAGAGGCGAGTGCTCGCTTCAGTTCAAGGAAGTGTTGCAACACTCCTTCCTCTGCCTGCTTCTTCGCCCCCGCCCTCCTCCTCCGCCTGCTCCTTCATCTGCCTCTCTTCCGCGTATACCCCCCTTCCCCCTCCTCCTTCCCTCTCCTTCGCTGTCCTTCCTTTACCTTCTCCCTCCTTCCCTCTCCTTCCCCTCCTTCCCCCTTCTCTCCTCTCCTTCCCCATCCTTCCCTCTCCTTCTCTCTCCTTCGCTCTCCTTCCCTCTTTTTCCCTCTCATTCTCCCTCCTCTTTTTCCATCTCATTCTCCCTCCTCTTTTTCCCTCTCCTTCCTCACTCTATACTGCTTCCTCTCCTCCACGATCTCCTTTCACTGCTTGCTTATTTGAAAGATACATGTATATATAGTTCTCTTCTTTCGATTTCTCAACCCTTCTACTTCCTCCTCCATCTTTACTGCCTCTTTTTCTGTTTAACTCCATCTGTCCCGCTTTCACTGCCATCCCCATCGGCGTCATTCCTCTCCCATTCTTACTCTTGGTCTTTCCTTTCGTACTCTTTCAGTCAATTCTCCCCCCCCCCTTTCCCTGGGTCGCGGGCGTGGAGGGCGCGAAGGGCTGTGGTCGCGGGAATGCAAGCGCGGGCGCTCGCTCCCTGCCATCGCTGGCACGGCGGGCAGGCGGCAGGCGGCCGCTTCGTGTCACTCGGCTCCGCTGCGGCCGGCGCGAGACGCTAATTGCAAGCGATGGCCCGGCGGCCAGGAGGAAAGGGCGGCGGGGCGTGGGCTGGGCAGGGGCGGCGATGCAATGTATGTCTGCCGGCGTACCCTAGTCGGGATGGAACATGTCATGTGGGCATTAATGTTGGTTAGAAAACCAGAAATCGGTTAGTATGGTAACAATCTCATAAATACGCGCCTTTATTTAGGTTATTGGTATGAAATCAATAGATACAAAAATATAATCAACATTAAATGTCAAAGCTAGCAAGTGATTCAGATGAGTTTTTAAATCGAACCTTTTAAGTAAATATGGTATGGCTAGTTCCTATCGAACCTCAAACGCAGCGAAGGTGAAAGTGCCCGTAAGGGTCAGTAATAATGTTGGCGATACTGAAGTGGTATCGTGCGCGGTATCCGACGATGGGGTTTGTGAAGCGAAAACAAAGCTAAATGTCGTTGCTATAGTGGGTCGCAGACATGACTAGATTTCAGTATGGCATGCTACAGTCTGGTCCGGATCGACATGTAAGTCTCACGCCGTTATATCGTCCAGAAAAAAACTTCTTTGTCTCAGAATACTCATACCCCCGGGCTTTTTCAGGGAAACGCGGTCACCGCCGGCTACATGTCTCGATTGCATTTTCCTAAGATTGCGCGTGGTCTGCCATACGCGCAGTTGTTTCTCCTAATCGGCTTCACAGGTAATTTATCTCGTCCACTAACAAGCTGCAGTTGCCACGCATCGCCGCCACGGGAGGGAGCGGCGGCGGGGGCGGCGCTGGCTCACCTTTGATCCCCGCGCTCGCACAAGCAGCCGCTCATTCAGATTTTGACCTGCATTGGGATCACGTCTCAAGTGCCGGCCAGACCGTGATACCTAAGTTCAGTTCTTTTGATTAACAAAACTGTAGCACTGCGTCAGATTGTCTGTTTGATTTAATTTCATTTATTTCATTGAATAATTTAGGTGTGCTCGTATGGAGAGCAGCTGCTGCAGGAAGTTTTAAGGAGGATGACGTGGCTCCAGTGTTCGCACGTGTAACTACTTCGTAAAGGACGGACTAGGGATATTGCATTGCATTTGTGCTGGCTTTTGCAGTATTGCTCTTACGTTATCATGGTGCTGCAGACACTCTCTCCTATTGTGGAAGCAGCGAATTGGTTGAAATTAAATGTTCGCGTTGCTTCTCGCTCTTTTGTTCAGAATGCATTTTCAGCAGAAAACCGACGATCTTTAAAAAAAAAAAAATTAATTAAAAAGCGAGAAATAAAGAAGCAAGAATACTGCTCTCAGCTACCATGCAAAGGCATTGTTTGACAAGTAACAAACAATTCTGTGAAATAATCACAACTGAATGTTCATGTAAAAGGCAAGACCGTGCGTGCAGTCGCGTCAGGGCGACACCCTTGTTCACCCTTGAAGGAACTCATTGCCCTCCCTGTCGGTCTGGCGCGGAGGCGAATCCATCCACCTGGATGCGTGCGGCATGGGGAGGGTGCTCGAGCAATGTTTCGCATGCTAAATTGTGGAGCCAGGAGAGCGTCGCGTTACAGTTGCGTGCAGTGCAGAACGTCATAAATCAACCGCTGAGTGCGGAGCTCGCGTTCCGAGTGGCCACGGGGGCCCAAGGAAAATGATGCCATTAAAGTTAGGCCCTTTTCCCATCCCTAAAAACCATCATGTTGTCCATGGTGCAATAGGGAGGTCATTGGAACAGGGAACTCCGCTACTTATATCAATAGTATCCGTGGTTGACGTCGGGTGTGCGTCCTTTG
>NC_051387.1:32255427-32263902 GCF_015228065.2 Penaeus monodon | reverse complement strand
ACCAACTCTTCCCCCCCCCCTTTACCCTTATTTCCCTCCCCCCCCCTTTACCCTTATCCCCCCCCCTTTCCTTATCCCCCCTACTCTTTATCCTCATTTGCTTTTTCTTTTTTCTTCTCTCTCTCTCTCTCTACCGCTCTCACTCTCCCCTCTATCGCTCTACTCTCCCTCCTACTCGCTCCCTCTCCCCCTTACCGCCTCACTCTCCTTCTACTCGCCCCAAATTCATCTCCCCCCTTATCATCTCACTCTCCCCCTCTACTCACTCTCACTCTCCCTCTCTACTCACTCTCACTCTCCCTCTCTACTCCCTCTCCCTCCCCCTTCCTATCACTTCCCTCTCCCTCTCTACTCACTCCCCCTCCCCCCTTTTTTCTACCACCCCCCTCTCCTCACCCCTCTCCTCACTAGAGGGGAGGGGGAAATAAAAAAGGGAGAGGGAGAAGGAGTAGAGAGGGAGAGGGAGGATAGAGAGGGGGGGAGAGTGAGTGAGAGGGGAGGATAGAGAGGGAGGGGGAGTAGAGAGGGAGGGGGAGGGGTGATAGAGAGGGAAGGGAGGTGAGGGGGAGAGTGGGGTGGGGGGAGAGGTGAGTAAAGGGAGAGTGAGTAGAAGGGAGAGGGAGGGGGAGAGTGAGTAGAGGGGGAGGGGAAGTGGTAGAGAGGGGAGGAGAGGGGGGAGAGGGAGTAGAGAGGGAGAGTGAGTAGAGAGGGAGAGGGAGTAGAGAGGGGGAGAGGGAGAGGAAGAGTGAGTAGAGAGGGAGAGGGAAAAAGGAGAGTGAGTAGAGGGGAAAGGGGGGAGTAGGGAGTAGAGAGGGAGAGAGAGTAGAGAGGGAATAAGGGGGAAAGGGGGGAAAAGGGAGAGGGAGAGCGAGTAGAGAGGGAGAGGGAGAGTGAGTGAGGGGGAGGGGAGATGAGTAGAGAGGGAGGGGGGGAGTGAGTAGAGAGGGGGGGGAGAGGAGTAGAGGGGAGAGGGAGAGTGAGTAGAGAGGGGAGGGAGAGTGGTAGGGGGGGAGGGGAGAGTGAGAGGAGGGAGAGGGAGAGGAAGAGTGAGTAGAGAGGGAGAGTAGAGAGGGGGGGAGAGTGATAAAAGGGGGAGAGTGAGTGAGGGGAGGGGGAGGGGAGATGAGTAGAGGGGAGAGTGAGTAGGATGAGTAAGGGGGAGAGGGAGAGGGGAGGAGGGAGAGGGAGAGTGAGTAAGAGGGAGAGGGAGAGTGAGTAAGAGGAGGGGGAAAGAGGAGAGGATAGGGGAGGGGAGGGAGGGGTGGTGGAGGGTAGAGAGGGAGGGAGTGGGGTGAGTAGGAGGGGAGTGGTGGGGAGTGATAGAGAGGGGAGTGAGTAGGAGTGAGTAGGAGGGGGTGAGTAGGGAGTGAGTAAGGGGGAGGTGAGTAGGGAGTGAGTAGAGAGGGAGAGGGAGAATGAGTAGAGAGGGAGAGGGAGAGGAAGAGTGAGTAGAGAGGGAGAGGGAGAGTGAGAGAGAGGGAGAGGGAGAGTGAGTAGAGGGAGAGTGAGAGTGAGTAGAGAGGGAGAGGGAGAGTGAGTAAGAGAGGAGAGGAGAGTGAGTAGAAGGGAGAGGGAGTGAGAGAGAGGGAGAGGGAAGTGAGTAGAGGGGGAGAGGGAGAGTGGTGAAGGGAGAGGGGAGAGTGAGTAGAGAGGGAGAGGGAGAGTGAGTAGAGAGGGAGAGGGAGAGGAGAGTGAGTAGAGGGGAGGTGGTAGGGAGTGAGTAGAGAGGGGAGGGAGAGGAGAGAAAAGGGGAGGGGAGTAAGGGATAGAGGGGGAGGGGGGAGTAGAGATAGTAAGAGGGAGAGGGGAGGGAGGGGTAGAGAGTGAGAGGAGTGAGGGGGAGAGGGAGGGGGGAGAGTGAGTAGGGAGTGAGTAGAGAGGGAGAGTGAGTAGAGAGGGAGAGTGAGTAGAGAGGGAGAGGGAGAGGGAGAGGGGAGAGGGAGAGGGAGAGGGAGAAAGAGGGGGAAAGGGGGAGGGGGAGAGGAGTAGAGGGGAAAAAAGTGAGTAGAGCGGGAGAAGAAGAGTAAGAGTGAGAATGATTGAGTTCCGTTGCAGACTCGGCCTTCGCGGACGAGCGGCCACAAAGCTTTATAAAGCAAATTTTCGGGGGTTCCCCCAAAATTGAGGGTCCAAATCCTGGAAGCTGGCGGCCTAATTGCAACTTGATTTAGGTGTTAGTCGGTGGAATTTAAGTTATTCTCTGCGGATGAATTTTTTTCCTACTTTTTCACAGACGAGGCTGACGTAAATGCGCTTAGAAGAAGAGTTTATTGGATGAGACGGATGATGATATGTAGACAGGATGAAAGATACATATAAACATTGGACAGGGAAGTATTCCTCGATGTGGGAAGTGGCTCTTATGAGGGAGACAACAGATGAGCCACGTTAATGAATGAGTAATGAGTAGAAATGGTTGAGTCAACGGGGGAAACCGGGAATTTGAGGGGAGGAAAAATTCCAAATGGAAGAAATAATGAGCTGTGGTGAAGCTGAGGAGTCAGCGCGGTGTAGACGGCGCGGGAGCGAGACTTCCGACGAGGCGGGGGAGCATGGGGCCCCCCGGAAGATTACAGCGGAGCTTTAGGGACGCGGGGGAAATGACGAAAATCACTGACTCAGGAGGAGGAGGGGAGGGAGAGGGAGAGGGGGAGGGGGAGGGAAGAGGTGGAGTGGAGGAGGAGGAATAGAGAGGGAGGAGTGGGGAGGGAGGATGGGAGGGGGGGAGAGGGAGGGGGAAAAAGAGGAAAGGGGGAAAAAACCCGGGGGGAAAAGGGGAGGTAAAAAAGGTAAGAAAAAAGGATTATGGATAGAACACGTGGAGGGAAGAAAACTAAAGAATAAAGAGAAGACCCGGAACTGGGTCGCAAACAGGTGGGGGTTTTGGGGGGTGTCGATACGACGCCCGTACTATTTGTTGTTTCGCTTCCGTTTAGCACAGGAGTCGCTTTAGTGGTTCTGAGGATACACCAAAGACCTTTCGAATTAATCAAAATGAGCAGTTTCTACTTCCCTTTGCGGGCATGACCGACTGCTGGCGAAGGTCGATGTCGCGCGCGCTGTTTCGAGCGCTGCGAGGAGGCGCTTGGCTCGGCCCCCTTTTTGTACCCCCTTTGGTTTAAATGGGGGGTCGTTAAAGATTTGTTGTCCATCTATTTTGGGCTTTGTTTGCTCTAATTACCGCTTCTCATTTTCCAGGTAGGCATGCCAAGGTGATCGCATATCGTGTTTAACAGTCTGTGAGTATTTGTTTATTAATATATACCTGAACTATGGGTTATATCCTTTTTAAGTAATACTTGCACAGCTTTACTTGTGCATTGAATGCCGCTTGAGGTTCGCCAGTGTTGCCCATGACACGGCGCTTCTGCCGGTGGTTGATTGAATAAGACCCTGACCAACCCCAGCGACGAAGGATTCTTTAAATTATTTCCCCGGCAGTGTACCTGCTATGCATCCGGCCTCCAGTACATCACGTAGGTTTATCTGGCTGGCTCTGGGATGGCCTGGGATCTTTTACCCTTGGAAATGTTATATTTGTGAGTTTAATTGGGTCTGAGTGTGATATGCATTTGTTGAGAACTTTTTTTCATTTGGGTCGGAGTGTGACGGGAAGCAGGCAACGGCGGGGCGAGCGTAGCCGTGGCAAGGCCAGCGGTGGTAAAATATGTAGATACCTTCCCCGGGGTCATGTCACTCAGCTATCAGATAAATAACCAGTTCTGCCGAGGAGGTAGACAGCCAGTCTTTCAAATGTTCGCTGTTAAAGGTTTACACCGAAACCACTTTCCCGCCAGGTTACTCGACACAGAAGAGGCGATCAGCGTTTTTGGGGCTCGCCGATCACGCGATGCAGGCCGAATCCCTCGCCCTCGCTCGGTCGCGGCTTTCCAGCGCCCGAGCTCTGAGGCTGCGTGCATTCCGCGGAATCACTTGTAGACTGTGCACGCCACCGACTCTTTGGCCTTAAATGGCTGACGGATTCATTACTGGGCAGCTAAAGATGGTGGGCGCGGGGAGGAGCGCTGCAGTGTTCACCTGTTTTTGTAGCTATTATCGCGGCGCAGCAGTCCTACCTCTTAGGGGCACGCCGAAGCGAAGGCCATGAGTTTAATTTGAATAGTTTGATTTTTTGGCATGAAAAAGCGGCTCGGTCGTGTGGGCTATCTGCTTTTGGAATGTCGAAGCTAGCGATGGCCGAGGGAAATCTGACGGATATGTGCTGGAATTAGTATCGAGTGCCTTAGAGTGAACGATTGGTCATTATGAGTTCTAACGAGCAGGTCCGAATTGCAGTCTGGGAAGATCTGGGAAGATGATGAGATGTGACGAAGATTTATAGAATTTCGGATTGCGTTTGTCTTGCGCGGTGCCGTAAAGGGTCTCCTGGAACAAACTGAATTTCCGCGCATACTGCCTAGATCAGTGATATGATAAGCCTTTAGACGGTCGGAATCAGCACATTGCTCTGTGATCCAATATCCAGGCGTCGAGGGAAATGTTTTACATGCATTATACTATGAAGGTATTTTTTTTGGATTATTCTTTACATTTGCCCATCATATATCATCACATAATTATCTTTATGTGCCCAAGCCCCTGTGCCCAGGCTCGAAATGCAAAGGTTCTCACGTTCCCCGCCAGTCCTCTTGAAACTCGTGCTCTTCCGTCAGTCCTCTCTGAACTTCGCCAGACCGTCGCGAGCCGTGCCGATCCCGCCGAGGCTCGTGAGTCCCGGTCTACCCACAAACCGGACTCTTGAGACTCCCAGGCCTCTTTCTCAGTGTCCTATAATGGTCAGGAGTTCTAGAGTGAGGATGAGGAACAGATTTGCAGATTAGACCTGGCGAGTACCGCAGGACGGGCTGACGACCGCCAGCGTGTGCTTTATCGCCAAGCAGTCGGGATGGGGGTGCCATTATCGTGGGGTTTGTGCGGGGGGGCGTCGGAGAGACTACAATCGGGTGTTGGGAATGATCAGATCTTCGTCCTAATGAGGTTCCAGCGAGGTGGGTGTCCACAGCCGGATAATTGCGCGGCTGCGGCAGAGTAATCACCTCCAGCGGGCACGACTGAATGTGCGGTTTCGCTGTCGGGAGAAGGAGCAAGTGACTGGTAACGGAGCAGGCTGATGGAGCGGTTAGTGACGACTTCCTGACCTTTGTGGCGATTAAAAATGTGCAGCCAAGTTGGGGATGCACTCGGCGCCGTACAGTGCTGGCCGTAGCAGTAGGCGGCGCTGCTTGTTCCATGATGGCCTGCCGCTTGAATATCAATGGCCATGGACAATTGACCTGGCGACAGCTCAGCAGCTGTTTTAGCACAGGTGAATGATTGCAGAACGTTATTTACAATCAGACGAGTCCGTGCTGTCTGCGGATCCACTCCGCGACATGAATATGGAAATGGGGAAGCTGACATCGACCCGAGTATTAGCGTTTGGCAGGGAGATAATTCACCAGATTGCAGACGGCCGTCCGCGCGGGGGAGGCGAAATTGCTGTGTCATGTGAGTGAAGATGGTCCTTTATGTTTTTGTTTATAAACTTGGCAGTCTTTATGCCTGCAGTGTTTAGGCTGCTAGAGGTCTCTTGTATTAAATTAGGTTTTTCAAATGGCTGGATGTGTCACGGTGAAATGTCCATCGTAATTTTAAGATTCGCGAATGAAACGCTGGATTTCGTTTGGCCGCAGGAGCGGAATTGAGGAAGGAGAGGAGGAACGAGAAGGGAAGGGACGCTAGGGCAGAGTAAGAGGGCTTGGGGCAGGCGGGTGCAGCCAGCAAGGAAGGAAGGGGAAAAGGAGGAGGCTTATCTTGGGTTGGATCACGAATATTAGAAAATTTTATTTCCAAATCAAGTTCATGTTGTGGAAATAGGAAAACATCCATTCAGATTAAAACGGAAAATCGATTCTCTTCCTCTATATCATTTATATCTGTTTTGAGTTGTGTAAACAAATTTCTGCTTTCTAAAAACGTTTAATTGAAAACCGTCTATCAAGAGAAGCATTTCAAGAAGACATTTTTTTAAGAATAACCTTTTTATCCAATTAATCTGTGCCGCGATCTGAGTGAGATTGGTCCACACGTTAACCTGTGGGGCAGGCGGAATCGGCAATTAGTGAAATCTAGTTTGAAAGGCAGGGAGTACTCCAAACAGGGAGGGTGATTTGCTTTTAGTGGTTACCAGCTGATGCCGCCATCGGGCCTCTCGGGTGGGGGAGGGCGGGGGAGGGGTATGGGGACTGCGACCTTCCAAGGGTTGTAAGCTCGTTGAGGGAGATGTGCTCTCTCTCTCTCCCGTCCTCCTTCCTTCCTTTCCTCCCTCTCTCCCTCCCTCTCTCCCACCCTCCCTCCTTCCTTTCCTCCCTCTCTCCCCTCCCTCCTCCCCCTCTCCCCCCCCCTCCCTCCCCTTCCTTTCCTCCCTCTCTCTCTCTCTCTCTCTCTCTCTCTCTCTCTCTCTCTCTCTCTCTCTCTCTCTTCCCTCCCTCCTCTCCTCCTCTCTCCCACCTCCCTCCTTCTTTCCTCCCTCTCTCCTCCCGTCTCCTCCCTCTTCCTTTCCCCCTCTCTCCCTCCCTCTCTCTCCCTCTCTCACTCCCTCCCTCCCTCCTCCCTCCCTCTCTCTCTCTCCTTCTCTCTCTTCTCTCTCTTCTCTCTCTCTCTCCTCTCTCTTTCTCTCTCTCTCTCGCTCTCTCTTTCTCTCTTCTCTCTCTCTCCCTCCATCTCTCCTTCCTTCCCTCCATCTCTTCTTCCCTCCCTCCCTCCCTCCATCTCTCCTTCCTTCCCTCCCTCCCTCCATATCTCCTTCCTTCCCTCCCTCCATCTCTCCTTCCTTTCTTCCCTCCCTCCATCTCCCCTTCCCTGCCTCCCTCCCGTACGCACCCGCGCACGCCCACTTGTTCGGGGCGTGGGAGGTGAAGAGCATCCGCCCACGCCTCAGGGAGGTTGAGATTCCACCTGCTGGATTCCACCTTTACGGTATGCTGTAGTTTCCTTTACCTGCTATTAATAAGACTCTGTCTTTCCTTTACTGTATGCTGTAGTTTCTCTTTGGATCTTGGAGAGGTTGTAGTGAGTGAGAATTATTTTTCGTGGTTTGCGAAACCCTCCAGCTCTGCGGTAAGTATGTACTATCTGGAAAGTGTCAGAATTTTTATTAAAAAAGGATAATGGGCTGTGTCTGTAAGGACTCTGGAGTCGCGGAGTGGGAAGGAATTTGGTGTTGCTGGAGTCGGAGTCGGTGAAAATGTCCCGAATCCGACTACGACAAACATATTGCACACTTTGTTTCCACCCGAGAGAAAGAGAAATCATGTAATTTCATTTTGTCATAGTCCTAGATGGATTTTTTAAAAGCGTAATGAATGTTTTTCTTCGAGAATATACAATAAAAGGCCACTATAGCATAGCTATAACCATTTGACTCAAACCTTTTAAGGACATGGGGTTATGAAATCCATTTTTTTAATTGGTATACCTAGGGATGAAGTGTGAATGTGAGTGTGAGGAGTGTGAATGTGAGTGTGAGGAGTGTGAATGTGAGTGTGAGGAGTGTGAATGTGAGTGTGAGGAGTGTGAATGTGAGTGTGAGGAGTGTGAATGTGAGTGTGAGGAGTGTGAATGTGAGTGTGAGGAGTGTGAATGTGAGTGTGAGGAGAGTGAGTGTGAGGAGAGAGCGTGAGTGTGAGGAGAGTGAGCGTGAGCGTGAGTCGGAGTCGGGTGTTTTGAGTACCGGTTCCACAGCCGAACGAACGCATAGACAGTTTCGTGTTGGGAAGAAGGCTTGTGATTGGCTTTTATTGATATGTGTTCGCGGGCCGTGGCTTTATCTGATTGGTTCCCGCATGAGGATTATTGTGAGGGGCTGGCTGATTGGATGGAAGTGACTTTTATGAGGAAGTTTTGCTCCTCGCGTCGGGCCGGCCGCTGCAGGAGAGGGGCTGGCGCGTCACCTTCTTCAGTTTTTTTCTTTCTCTCTCCCTCGTGTTTCTGTGGTGAATAGCGTGTGGAATTGTGGGGGAATTGGAGGGGAAGGAAGGAGTGAGAGAAGGGTGAGAAAAAGGGAGGGGATACAGAGATAAAGATCGAAAATGATAAAAGAGAGAGAGACGGAGAGGAAAACGAAAAGCAAACTATAGGAAATTGTAGAGCAATAGAAAGAGGACTGAAAGAGGTAAAGAGGAACGAAATAGAGGCGGAGAAGGATGAACAGCGAAGGAAAGAGATTCATATAGGTGAAGACAAATGGTAGAGACTGCAAGAAAATGGAAGATGTATTACAGCCGAAGAGAGAATAAAGCAAGACAAAGAAAAATGTCGACTTTGTGCAAAGATCCCGGGCAGTTGAGCCGTATTAACATGTATCCGCACTAGCGTGACGGCACGGTGAATGTGCGAGCTTCGACGCTGGAGGCTTTTGATACTGCAGG
This sequence comes from Penaeus monodon, assembly GCF_015228065.2. Taxonomy (NCBI): domain Eukaryota; kingdom Metazoa; phylum Arthropoda; class Malacostraca; order Decapoda; family Penaeidae; genus Penaeus; species Penaeus monodon. The sequence goes on along the minus strand of NC_051387.1, from coordinate 32,255,473 downwards.
CTGGGATTTGCACGTGGCTCTTGCAGAGAGAGAAGCGTATCAGAGG
>NC_051387.1:32240427-32247927 GCF_015228065.2 Penaeus monodon | reverse complement strand
AGCTTCCTTAGGATGAGGAAGTAAGAGCAGGGTGTGTCATCTTATTTCTGGCGCGGGTAATGGCGCGCGTCACTCCGATTAACCTTGTGACGGATATGAAAGCAGGTGCGGTTGCGTTCTGCAAGCACCGCACCCGTCACAGGTGAGCAGCGCCGCGGGCCCGGGAACGAGAACATCGTGGCAAGGCCACTGGAGCCTGGTCGGCGGAGCGGCAGAATGGGACGTGTGCCTCGCGCTCCGATTAAAGGTGTCGCGAGGAGGCGAGGACCCTGACCCTCGCAGGACGTCGCCGTCAAACTGTTCATCTTTTCTTTCTGCAAGTTTGTTTTTGTTGTTGCTAAATCATCTTCCTCTTTTCCCTCCTCTTGTTGCTATAACCTCATTTCTCTCTGTATGTATGCGTGTGCGTGTGGTGTGCGTGTGCGTGTGCGTGTGTGTATTTATGTGCGTGTGTGTGTATTTATGTGCGTGTGTATTTATGTGTGTGTGTATTTATGTGTGTGTGTTTATGTGTGTGTGTATTTGTGTGTGTGTATGTGTGTGTATATATGTATGTGTGTATATATGTGTTGTGATGCTCTTGGAGTGAGTATGTATCATTAAGTATCATGCTGTGACCACGGCGGCTCAAAATGAACCTACCGTTAAAAAAAAAGTATATGTGTGTATATATGTATGTATGTATGTATGTATGTATGTATGTGCAGTTGAGAGTGTAGAAAGGAGAGAGGGAAGAATATATTAAATAGATACATGTTGCAACGCGGGAAACCAATAGGCTACGCAGGTTTACTTTGGAATTCCACATGCGGAATGCGTATCAGGAGCCGACAAATCTCTGTTGAGGAATCCTGGCTGAGTGCATATTCTGCGAGCGAATATTCCCAGCCTCCTGCTTATAGTTTGCGCAGGTGTTTACGATGGCCCAGCACACAGTAACGAGGGGCGAGTTGAAGGTGACCAGCTTGCCGGCCATACCTCTCCTCTCAGGCGGAACACCGCGCTTTATGCAAAAACATCCTTCTAATAATGCCATGTACTACAGCAGTCGCGCGTCTTCAGACTGTTTACCCGCCGTGTGCCGAGAGACGATTTGACTTAGTGAGCTAACCGGGCATTATCCTTTTAGGAATGCTTTATTCAATTCTCGGTGTACCCTTGGTGTTTCGTACCCACCCACCCCCACGCGCCGTAACGTACCATACTTCTATGAAACTGGCTGTGCGCAAGGTTGACCGGTAGACGTAATTACCCCCCCTCCCCCTGCGCACCAGCCTTCACCCCTTCCCTGCCTACACCGCCGCTCGTGAACACTGGCGTCCTTGGAAGGTCGTGGTGGTGGCGTGGGTGGTGTCGGGGGCTCCCAGCCGTTCCTCCTCCTTGCGGCTCCTCTCCCTGCGCCCCCGCCCCCCTCTTGGCTTCCTCTCGCCGTCGCTCCTTTTATTTCCGCCCATTCTGGCCCTATCTGCCGCCCATTCTCCCGGTTGCTGCAATACCCTGATGTGAGCAGCGCGCCTGCCCTTGTTATCTGTTATGGGGCGGGAAGCTCTCCTTCGGCCTCGTTGCATCCTCGACGCCCTCGTCCTCCCGACTCGATTATGGTCCATTTACGATTCCCGACCCCGCCTCGGTCCTGTTCGTGGATATGGATCCGTACTCCTCTTACTCATCTCTACCTCGCCCTTGTCCAAAACATCGCACCGCCCGTTGCTCCTCGGGCTGTTGCTAGAGTAGATTTAGAAATCCGAAAATTCATGACGGACAGAATCCTTGGATCTTGGCCGGAGGCCGTGATTTGAGAGGACGCGGGATGAGCCAGGTTGTGAACAGCGCTTGCAGGGTGCGATGGAACGCTGACGTCAGTGTGCAACAATAACTGCAAATACCGTTGCATGAATTGCATTGGCTGTGTTTACCTAAGAGTTTGGACATTCGAACCATTTACAAGATTAATATACTAAATCGGCGGAGGGAAGAGCAACAGGGCGAAGTCTGGATAATGAAGCGAGAAGCAAACCAAATTGAAAGTATATAAGAAAGGGTCAGAGGATTACATGAAGCAATGTTTGCTGTAAGGACTACGAAGGAATGGAGGAAATGATAAGTCTCAGTCTTGGTTCCGCCTCTCTGCTCAATAAGTCGGAGAACAAGCGTGTAGTATGGTAGTTCTGAGAGCTGTATGCAAGTGTCTATCGCAGCTTTTTTTTTTACTTCTAGACAGCGAGAGGGCGTGTGTTGGCGAGCATCTGCAAAGAAAATTCTGGATGATTTTGTTTTCTTAAGATATATTACATATTGGACTTATAGTGCCTGCTAGGCCTTTTAGATATATCTTCTTGAAAATTAACAAACACTTTGTTGAAGTTTCATGTTGGAGAATGTAACGTTTCTTTTCACTCATTTTAACATCCGTTGCTTGAATGTAAATGATGCAGACCTGGTCCTCTCTCTAAAGAAGAGACTCTGGGAGAGATTGAAACCTTTGAAAGTTCTTGTCGGAAGAGAACATGGCATCAATGTTAAGCTCGCTAGACTGTTTTACTTGGCTTTTATAAGGTCAGTTGTAGACTCCCATGCACTGCACTTGTTGCAGTGTAAGGAATCAGAAATAGGTAGTTTGGAGGTAGTGCAAAATGAAGCTATGAGGATTATCCTCGGCGCCCCGAGAACAGCAAGGATAGTAAACATGAATCGATTAAACTTCCCATCCATTTCTGATAGAATAATATTATTCCCATTGGGGTCAAGCTCTGAGGGAACCTCGTATCTCTCAGATTCCAAAACAAAACTGCAAATAAATCACGCAAGTAGACGTGACAATCACACACACGGCCTTGATCACAATCTCCATGAACATTATAAAACTCAATGTTCATAGTAAAATACAAAAGGTCGCCCATTCCAACCATGGAAAAAATCAACATAAATCGTGCATACATGTCTACACAAAAAACGGGTGCAAATGGTTTGAACAAAATTGTTGCACGGTAAGGACCACAGAATAATGGGGAATGATATTAGTTGTTCGCCGACGGATCCGTACAGTCTGGAACAAAGCGGTTAGTGTTGCGCTGTATACTAAAATGGCTTATACAACACCCAAGTTTTATATAAATACAACTGGCCATACACAACGGAGCTGCGGTATATCTTCGCAACGGAATCTTAATGCTAAGGTCTGGAGTATTTTCGTGCTCTAAAGTCTCATTCGGACGCTAATCTTCAAAGCAGGTGCATGGCAATTGTTGATTAAGCGTAACTACTATGCAACAGAGCGTAATTCAACATCATTTGTATGGATACCATCTCATGTTGGCATACGCAAGCACGACCACGTAGACAAATTGGCGATGGAAGTCGTTGCGCTTGATATTTACCGTGTGGATCCCGTAGGTTTCCGGCGAGGTCATTGGAGGTCAGAGCGTCTGTTCACCAAAGTCGAGCTCTTTCATTCCAGGCACAGACACAGGCAGATTCGCCCGCCCGGTTGATATAATGTATATCCGCACCAGTGTTTTAGTACATTTTGAATGTACAGAGATGTTAAAGAACGATGGATATGCAAAGAAGCTGATAAAGACAAAGAGGAGGCCGAGAGAGAGAAAAAAAAAACGGACAACTTGCCTTGATGTTGATCTTGCATGCACGTTGGTTATGACTAGATTATTTTTTGCATGCCAGTCATAGTCACGCGTGTCTTGTGGCCTCTTACTATCTTGTCATATTAAATGCAAACACAGTGCAGCTCTGGCGTCTTGCTAATTTAGCGAGATCAAAGGAAATGATATAATGAATCGAGGTCTAGCTGTGTATGTGCATAAAAGGACAAATTCGACATTATTGATATCATTATACGCCAGGTTTTAGTTGGCGCATAATCTTGGGAAAATTTTTCCCTCAACCGTGGTTTTGCCATATCGTTTCCTTACACACGAAGCAAAGACGTTCTTCCGCCACGCCGAAGTCCCAGCATCCCGTCGGCGCTTCCCCGACCTCCCCGACACATTCATTTCCTCGATCTTGCCCAGGATACTCTGCAAACACGGTGCTGTTACAGCGCGCAGTGATGACATGGTAAACAGGTAGAACCTTTAAGCAAACCACTGCACGCGTCGCGGCTCGCCCCGTCTTCGCTTTTCACATGGCCGCACACATCTGCAATTGTGATTTTATTGTGGTTAATCATAGTGTTGTCTCGTCGCACATAGGAGGATAGTCTGTTTGCGGCTGCGAGGGTTTAAAAGGTGGTAATCAGGCGGTCGGGATGCTGTGGCTGTAAGTCTTGAAACCCTTTTATTTGGATGCGTGTTCGTGATGGATGAAAGTAAGGGCCACCGGTAATAGTCTAACAGTTTAATTGAAGATTATCTGCTGTGCCTAAGATGCAATATTTTATGAATCATGCTTGCTTTTTGGCGCCAAGTCGTTGAACCTGGCCATAGACAGTAGAGGATTCTTACATGGATTAGTAATATATTGTACACAGCAGTCTTAAGTGGCTATGTTTACAATGTAGATAATTCTGTCATATTGTGGGACTAAATGTAACCGTTCAATTGGTAAGCAGGTCTCCCATGTGAAATATTTTGGAAGCGAGGCTTTTTGCCTGCGGAGGCAGGTCATAGCAAAGGGAAGCCAAACAGGGGAGTTGGGAGGACACTTTAGGGCTCTTACAGGGACGGACAAAGACCGGAGTAATAGTATGTAGAGGCCGAGGGGGTAATAATGCTGCAATGTGTAGGTGGCGCTCTAACACTGACGTCACGCCCGAGAAAACACAAAGCAGGTGATGGTGGGAAGGTGTTTGTGAAGGCTGTAGTAAGGGGGTGCGGCGAGGTGGGTAGGGGCTTCAGAGGCCAATGGACTCCTGTGGCGGTTGATGGTCGGCGGCTGTTTATAGGGAATGAGTTAGGTGGCTGTCAGGCTGGTCTCCGTCCCGAGAAGACGAGCCGTTTGGCGATCGCGCGGTCAAACTTGTGGCTAATTGCGTCGGAGATTCTTCGCGGCGATTTGATGTTTTGGGAATGCAGACGCTCGAGACTTTCGCTTGGTTTACGATGCGGGCGGTTGTCTGATGGCTTGGTAATTGCAGTCAGTCAGCGGCTGGCTTGAGAATTGCGGACAATCGCGTGGTTTTGTATATTTTATGTGGGAATGGTTTCCTTGTTATATTAAAAAGATATCAGACTTAAATATCTAGTTCTAACCGTTAATGCTACCAAGATTCAAGTAATTCGGACAGTTATTTTGAGATTGGTTATTTTCACAGTGCATTTTCCTCCAGTGGTTTCGGAAGTGCGAAAACGAGTTAATGATAATACCTGTACCGTTAAATGACTACAAGCACTAGTGTTTATTTGTGAAGGACGCCGCCACAAGTATTCGACAAATGAATATGGATGATTTATCTCAGTGATTATAATGCAAATTTGAGTGATTTGATGCTTATAATGAATACATTGCTAATGACTCTAGTTTGAGCGTAATAGCTCGGAGCTAATTGATTTAAGCCAACAAATTTTCGCAGGAAGTGCAATACAGATGCAGTAAGACTAACGGGATGTGTGGTATGCCACGCAGACACACGAAATAGTGGGAGAGGCACAGGGAAACGGAGGGAAGCGTATGAATGTGGAGGTTTTCTTATACACAGAGAGAGAAAAAAAAGAGAGCGAGAGAAATAGCCGAGTGAGAGTGAGAGTGAGAGATTGTAACTCTGAACACTCAATACAGTGGCTAGCGGGGGTAGTCATAGTTATTATGAGGGCTTGATTCTTCATTATGAAGAGTTCTACATGGTAAGGGAACACACGAGACGATGTCTTGGGTAAGCTGTGAGTGTGGGGTCGTGTGTCCGGCCAGCCAGCCCTGAGGAGTGAAGGCTGGACTGACCTTATCATGTCGATTGCTGAACACGAAGTGAGAGGTCAGACATGAGGTCAAATAAAGTCGTCATTTACGCCCTCGCTGAGTTGTTGGTTCTTAACTCGACTTAGAGCCAAGTGGCAGCCAGCCACGTGCTCTATTGTCCAATGGGTTAAACAAATTGTGCTTATGTACACGCCATATTGCTCGGCCACCTACTCACGCCTCGCCCTCGAGGTGCCTTAGATTGGCCTCAAGGAGTGACCCAAGTTTGGCTGGTCCTGATTTGCTGGTTATCTCGTTCTCACTTGCATTGTCATTGGTCCATCTTTGTGGCTGCTTGTCCCTGTCGTCCTCTTCTTCCTGGTCTTGGTATAATCCATCCCTCCTTGACGTCCACACGTCCTCTGAGATCTTGCATAGGTCCTCCTTGACTTCGGATTCATCTAGACTTTCTCGTAGTCCTTGTTCAGGTCTAATTCGGCGGCGCCGCAGATCTCGTCCAGCTCCTTCTCGGCTGCATGCTCATCCACACGCCCTCGTAATCTACGTCCGGATCTACGGGCGTCCAGGCAAGAGGCGTCCTCTACGGCATCTCGGCGGCTGATACCTGTACTGACAAACTCACGGAGTTTGACTGGATCTGTGGGCATCCAGGCAGGCTGCGCCCTTCCACAGCATCCTGGGGCGACTGGTACCTGCCTGATGAGTTCTTGGTCCTTCGCTGGATCTACAGGCGGCTACTACACCATTGGGCAGCTTAATGCCTGCTCTGATAAACATCCTGGTCCACAGGCCTCTGGCGATCTTCCAGTGACATCCTTCTTACAGCATCCTAAGGTGACCATTACTGCAGCAGGGTCATCCTTCAGTGCCGTGTCAGATATCGGTAAACCAGATTATACAATAAGATAGTAAGAGAAAAAGAAAGACAACAGGGAAGAGGGGATTTTCATGTGATTAGCTGGTTATTTATATGAATTTGCAGTTTTTAATGTTCGTTTTTATTTTATTTTCATCTTTTTATTTTATTTTTACTTTCACATTGATAAAGAAGAAAAATAGGAGAGGGAGATGTCAGTAACAATCTGCATGGACCTGGCTTGAACTACGGTCTGATAGACATGAGAGTAGATAAGGAAACGACAAAGGCAATCCGTAAGGATTTACTTGAACCAGTTGTCACACACAGAAGAAATTTGTGTAAAATAAGAAACTGTACATCTTGTACAAGTCACTCGTCACAACTGAAAAAAATCGCAGGCAAAAGAGATACATCATAGATCTTTACACCTGCAAATACAACAGCAACAAACCCTATTAATTGAAAAGGATTCAGTGTCTTTTGTTCTGCATGGACGAGTGAGTGAGAGAGAGAGAGAGTGAGAGTGAGAGTGAGTGAGTGAGTGAGTGAGTGAGTGAGTGAGTGAGTGAGTGAGTGAGTGAGTGAGTGAGTGAGTGAGTGAGTGAGTGAGTGAGTGTATGAGTGTGTGTGTGTATGAGTGTGAGTGACAGCAAGCATGAATGAGAATGAAAGTGAGAGTGAGCTCACACAGCGAATGAATTGCAAACACGAAGATTAGCATTCAGTGTAACTGAGATAAATTAGCAATGCTATTTATACAAAATTATGTC